>NC_045437.1:113430836-113485652 GCF_002776525.5 Piliocolobus tephrosceles | reverse complement strand
TCTGGGGAGGCTAAGGCAGGAGAATAGAGTGAACCCGAGAGGCGGAGCTTGCAGTGAGCCGAGATGGCGCCACCGCACTCCAGCCTGGGGACAGAGCGAAACTCCGTCTCAAAAAAAAAAGAGAGAGAGAGAGAAATGAAAAGAAAAAAAACATTAAGGAAGAAAAGTATTCCCTCTGGGTACACAGCTGTTGCCAGAGTTGCCTGGCCCAAAGCTTCGGCCACCCCAGAGCCAGTTCACAAACTCCAGAGCCCAGTACCCTCCTAGGCAGTCACATTCAGGCCACATCATCTTCCTGCCCACGTCACACAGCAGCCCAGGCCAGAATGGAGAACCACCTGACACAGCCGGAATGGGCCACTCCCAAGCTCCTCACGTGCCCCTCCCCCGTCTAGCCTCCAGCCCCACAACCTTTCTGTGTCTGTCTCATCCCAAGCCCACTAGCAACCCAGGGCCTTTGCACTGGTCACTCTCTTCACCTGGCTCTTCTGGCTGTCAAAACAAAGGTCAGCTCCTAAGACTGGCCTCTCCCGATCACCCTGGCTCAAGTCCTGTCTCTGTTATTCCATATTTTAGCCCCTTGTTTGTTCTTTGCGATGATCTTGTTTGTTCACTCTTTACTGGCTGCCACTAAAAGGTGAGCTCTGAGAAGTCAAGGGCTGCGCCACCAGTGTCTACAACGGCATCTGCCTAATAGTCCGTGCTCCATAGACTTTCATGGAAATAAGACATGTTGAATGAATTTCTCAAATTCAGAATTCAAATCCCAGGCTGGTGAGTTGATCTCAGGGAGGCTCTGAAAACCTCTCAGGGCTGGGCGCGGTGGCTCAAGCCTGTAATCCCAGCACTTTGGGAGGCCGAGACGGGCGGATCACGAGGTCAGAAGATTGAGACCATCCTGGCTAACACGGTGAAACCCCGTCTCTACTAAAAAATACAAAAAATACTAGCCGGGCGAGGTGGCGGGCGCCTGTAGTTCCAGCTACTGGGGAGGCTGAGGCAGGAGAATGGCGTAAACCCGGGAGGCGGAGCTTGCAGTGAGCTGAGATCTGGCCACTGCACTCCAGCCTGGGCGACAGAGCAAGACTCTGTCTCAAAAAAAAAAAAAAAAAAGAAAAAGAAAACCTCTCAGGACCCCAGACAATGCTCCCAAAATATCCATGTTGCCTCCTGGGGGGACTGCAACCATGAGCCCCAGAGTGTCTGTAGGGGTCTGGCAACCCCTTCTCAGCCTCTGACCTGGAGACCCAGCCCTGATGTCCAGGTGGGGACGCAGGGACGGCTCAGGACTGTTACTGCCCTTGAGGGACCTCCAGGCTGAGGATGTGTGCTTACAAACCAGGAGTCTCCAACGCTGTGTGGGGGACAGCGTGGGAGACAAGCAACCAACATCTAAGGAACTCCTGCAAATCCAAAAGAAGACGGGTACCTCAGAACACAAATAAGCAAGTGAGAAAGCCAGAGAATGGGCCGGGCGCGGTGGCTCACGCCTGTAATCCCAGCACTTTGGGGAGGCCGAGGCAGGTAGATCACGAGGTCAGGAGATCAAGACCATCCTGGCTAACATGGTGAAACCCCGTCTCTACTAAAAATACAAAAAATTAGCCAGGCGTGGTGGCGGGCACCTGTAGTCCCAGCTACTCAGGAGGCTGAGGCAGGAGAATCGCTTGAACCCAGGAGGCGGAGCTTTTAGTGAGCTGAGATCACATCACGGCACTCCAGCCTGGTGACAGAGCGAGACTCCGTCTCAAAAAAAAAAAAAAAAAAAAAGCTGGAGAACTCCAGGTGCTGGCAAGGAGATGAGAGGCTCTCCTGGACTGGGGGCTGAAGGTGTCCCAGTGAAGTCTAGGAGCATTCAGCTAAGTATATACACACATGCCCTATGACCTGGAAATGTTGCCCTGAACATATAACTGCCCCCTACACACACACACACACACACACACACACACACACATCCTCCCATGTGACCATGTGGGGAAGGCAGGAGGAGGGGTTGGATGCAACCTGGGGTTCCTCACTGGAAGGTGAATCAGCAAAATGTGTGGAGAGCCACATGCGGGGAACTTAGAAATCTCGTGCTGAGAGGCAAGAGTAAGAAATGGAATGAGATCTAGGCCGGGCGCGGTGGCTCAAGCCTGTAATCCCAGCACTTTAGGAGGCCGAGACGGGCGGATCACAAGGTCTGGAGATCGAGACCATCCTGGCTAACACTGTGAAACCCTGTCTCTACTAAAAAATACAAAAAACTAGCCGGGCGAGGTGGCGGGCCCCTGTAGTCCCAGCTGCTCAGGAGGCTGAGGCAGGAGAATGGCGTAAACCTAGGAGGCGGAGCTTGCAGTGAGCTGAGATCCGGCCACTGCACTCCAGCCTGGGCAACAGAGCGAGACTCCGTCTCAAAAAAAAAAAAAGAAAGAAATGGAATGAGATCTAAAGCACAAAGCCATTTGCATGAAATGATGACACAGAAAACACACATTTTCCAAGAACGCACACACAAAACTTAGCATGACTGTCCGGGGGGCAGGGTGATAAGAATGGAGAATGTGGCCTGGCGTAGTGGCTCATGCCTGTAATCCCAGCACTTTGGGAGGCCAAGGCAGGCGGATCACAAGGTCAGGCGATCAAGACCATTCTGGTTAACATGGTGAAACCCTGTCTCTACTAAAAATACAAAAATTAACCAGACAAGGCAGGTGATGATGAAAATGTCGTCAGACCAAAAAACTGTGCTTGACTGTGAAACGAACAACAGGAAGCCAGCAGCATCCCAATTTCACCATCCTTGTGCCTTTCACCCCAACTCTTCCCAGCCCCTTCCCCAACCATCCCTTGGCCTCCTCCTCTCCTTTCCTCCTCCATCTTTTTTTTTCTCTCTGGTCTCTCTGCCCTGTGGGGGGTCTCCAAGCAGAAGGAAGAGTTGGAGGGGACATGGTGGGGTGTTGTTGCCACCTGCTGGCAGCCACAGGAAGTGCATACTCCTCTTCAGCCTGGTGCGTGATGCAGGCCTGAGCTGGGGACCTTGCAGGGCTGCCCCTGTCTAGCCCAGAGTCTTCCCCTGCTGGTGGTGTTCAAGTGATTCCTGAAGGACCCTGTGGCTCTAGGCGCTGGGTTTTTCTGAACGATGGTGATAAGCCGCTCTCCACCTTCCTCAGGGGAATCCCTGATGGACAAAACCATAATTGCCCTTGCTCAAACCCTTCCCCACCCTCAGGCGGTGGTCCGAGCTCCTTAACATGCATAGGAGACCTTCAGGATCTGGCCTTGGCCTCAGGCATAGCACCTTATTCTTATTAGTTTCAGTGCCTTTTCCCCAGTGCATGGACCCTTTGCACCTGCCCTCTCTTCCTAGAGCAGTCTCCCCGCTTCTGGTTTTCCAAATTCCTCCTCCTCTTTCAGGTCTCCAATTCCCCACCTCCCTGGAAGAGAGCTTCCAGCAACTCCACATTAAGCAGGGAGGAGGAGCATCTCAAGCCATGGGAACAGCATGTGCAAAGGCCCAAGATGCTTCAAGGGGATGGAAGAGGGCCAAAGGCCTCAGAGGGTGACAGAGTTGGCAGGGCTGTGGCAACAGGTACCATGGTCCTGGGTGATGGGTTGAGTCCCTGGTGAACAGTGGAAGGTCAAGGTTTTCAGTGGCAGCAGACATGGTCAGATATGTGTTTGGAAGGGCCCACGTAAGGCCGCCAAGTGCAAAAGGCACTGACAAGGCAAAAGTGGGTTTGGGGGGAATAGGTTGGGGCTGCATAGAAGAGATGATGGGGGCTTGGATCCTTGCGCCCCCCACTTCCTGCTGGCTGGGTCCTGAGCAGGGGCTCCCAGTCCTGTCTCCAGCCTTTCTGGGCTACACAAGGGCAGCCCTGCAAGATGCCAGCCTAATTCCTCTGCCCAACCTCCCTGAGGGGACCCTAGTGTACCCTGGTGTGCTCCACACCGGCTCTGGCTGCCTCCTCTGATACCCCGGCCACACATGCATACTTCTTATACTCTTGTGTTAGGCACCCACATGCCATGTGTTAGGCACCCACATGCCTGCCTCACTGAGCCAGCCCCTATGGCCTGTGGGAGCTGCCCTCCCATTCTATAGAGGAGGAAGCTTAGCCTCACAATTGGGAATTAAGCTGAGAGTGGTAGGGAGGGGATTTGAACCTTGATCTGTCTGCCCTCCCCACCATACTAGGCGGCCTAACAGTTACAGGCAGGGCTCTGTCACATCCAGTGACTATATGACTTTGGGTGGACAGCTTTATTGTACTCAGCCTCATTGTACTCTTCTGCAAAACAGGGACAATCATAGTAATCGGCCCAGTGAGGTTTGTGAAGAGTAGGTAGAACGAATCCCCACAAGGCTCCAGAACAGCACCGGGCACACAGCAGGCACTCATAAATGGTTGCTTTTTACATGAATACTCTCTCGGGAACTGAACACGCTCGCCGGGGAAATGTGCTTCACGCTCCTGAGTCAGGGAGAAAACAAAAGGAGCTCCAGGAGGACCAAGAAGGGAGGATAAAGTAGGGAGAATGGCTCGGGGCAGGTCTGGGCTAAGTCACTCTGAGTTCCAAGCACAGAGCCGGTGTCCAGGGCGCCAGCTGTGAGGAGCCTTGAATGCCACATTGAGAAGTCAACAAAAGTTCCAGAGCCAGAGAAGGCACCACCACCTAAGCCCAGGGGTAGGCTGCTCACTCCCCCAAAGCACTGTAGGCAGTGGAAGAGGGTGCTGGCAGCAGGGGCCCATCTCAGTGTTCCTTGAACTCCACAGCCTGGCACCTGTGGTCCCAGCTACTTGGGAGGCTGAGGCACGAGAATCACTTGAACCTGGGAGGTTGCAGTGGAGCCGAGATCACACCACCGCACTCCAGCCTGGGCAACAGAGCTAGACCTTGTCTCAAACAACAGCATCAACAACAACAAAACACTCCACAGTCCAGATGTGCTTTCCTGGGTCTGAGAACCTTCCCCTATGCAATTCCCCAGCTAGTCATACGGTGGCGACAGTGCACCATGAGCGCTCTGCTTCTCCCTCCCTTTCAGCCAAAGCAAAAGCCAAACACCAATGTTTTCTAGATGCCTCTAAGAGATGGAGGGAGATTTAGGGAGAGAGCTAAGGAGTCTCCTTACAACCTCCCTAAGAGGTAGAGTCCATTCGTATTCCCTGCCTACAGATGGAAATGATGACTCACAGAAGTCAACTCATGCCCTCAGGATCACCCAACCAGGTTTTGTTTTTGTTTTTGTGTGTGAGATAAGAGTCTAGCTCTGTCGCCCAGGCTGGAGTACAGTGGTGCAATCTCAGATCACTGCAACCTCTGCCTCTGGGGTTCATGCAATTCTCTTGCCTCAGCTTAGTGAGTAGTAGCTGGGATTACAGGCGCGCACCACCATGCCCATCTAACTTTTGTATTTTTAGTAGAGATGGGGTTTCACCATCTTGGCCAGGCTGGTCTTTAACTCCTGGCTTCAAAAGATCCGCTGGCCTTGGCCTCCCAAAGTGTTGGGATTACAGGTGTGAGCCACCGCATGTGGCCTCCAGCCAAGTTTTGAACCCTGGTCTGTGCATCTCTCAGGACAGCTGCAGCAGCTGCCTGTCCTAGGCCATCAGTCCTGGTTCAGCCTCCCGCCCCCATCACCGGGCAGTGCTGCCTTTGCTGAACTGACAGATCAGAGGTCTGCCCTGGGAGTGGACAAGGGCAAAGACTTTCACTTTTGCTTTCTACCTCTGAAGTTTAGGTCATTTACATAGCTTTTGCACTGGGGGTGAGGTGCTGGGATAGTTCCTATCGCTGGGGAAGAGCTGATCTGAGGGATGAGGCCTCAGTGTTCCCACAGTTTCCCTCCCCTATCCCAGCCAAGGCTCCCAAGACTGAATTCCCAGGCCCTCCTAGCTTCTCAAGAGGAAGAGAGCTAACTTTGAAGGAGCACTTCCTCTGTGCCACGTACTACACCAGACATCCTTTCTACATTCATTCGGTACATAGTAATAAAGCACACACTGTGTGCCTGTCACAATAGACAGCACTACAAGCTCTTGCATGCAGCAATAAAGGAATATTGATTAATGGTAACTTGTGCGCTGGGCGAGGTGGCTCACGCCTGTAATCCCAACACTTCGAGAGGCTGAGGCGGGTGGATCACATGAAGTCAGGAGTTTGAGACCAGACTGGCCAACATGGTGAAACCCCATCTCTACTAAAAATACAAAAAAAATTATCCAGGCGTGGTGGCACACACCTGTAATCCCAGCTAGCTACTAGGGAGGCTGAGGGAGGAGAATCGCTTGAACCCGGGAGGCGGAGGTTGCAGTGAGCCAAGATGGAGCCACTGCCACTGCACTCCAGCCTGGGTGACGAAGTGAGACTTTCTAAAAAAGAAAAAAAAAAAAAACGTAATGTTGGCCAGACGTGGTGTCTCATACCTGTAACTCCAGCACTTTGGGAGACCAAGGTGGGTAGATCACTTGAGGTCAGGAGTTCAAGACCAGCCTGGCCAACATGGTGAAACCCCATCTCTACTAAAAATACAAAAATTAGTGGGGTGTGGTGGTGCACATCTATACTTCCAGGAACTAGGGGCGCTGAGGCAGGAGAATTGCTTGAACCCGGGAGGTGGAGGTTGCAGTGAGCCGAGATCAGGTAACTGCCCTCCAGCCTGGGCTACAGAGCAAGACTTTGTCTCAAAAAAAAAAAAAAAAAAGAAAGAAATTCCGGGGCGGTGACTCACGCCTGTAATCCCAACAACACTTTGGGAGGCCGAGGTAGGCGAATCACAAGGTCAGGAGTTCGAGACCAGCCTGGCCAACATGGTGAAACCCCGTCTCTACTAAAAAAATACAAAAATTAGCCGGGCATGGTGGCATGCGCCTGTAATCCCAGCTACTCGGGAGGCTGAGGCAGGAGAATCACTTGAAACCGGGAAGCGAAGGTTGCAGTGAGCCGATTTCATGCCACTACACTCCAGCCTGAGCGACAGAACAAGACTTCATCTGAAAAAAATATATGTATATCTATATATAAATATATAGATATTTACTATAAATAAGCACGCAGCTTAATACGTATTTATTGAATGAGTGACTTACGTTGAGCCTGAGTTATCTGTGAGATTCCCAGGTACTGAATTTGGGGCTGTGGGACAAATCTAGGCTAGATTGAGGCTCCAGCATTGCTGGCATCTAGGGAATGCACGTGCCGAGTGGATGACCATCCCTCGTGGAAACTGGGTGAATGATAAGCAAAGTGGGCCTGGGATGGGGCACTGTGACATCTCTGTTTGCCAGGCAGGGAAAAGGGGAGACTGCCCATGACATGGAGGCATAGAGAAGGGTTTGTGAGAATAAGGAGGGATCAGGCAGGAGTGGGATGGCCTGGAAACCTGGTTGGTTCAAATGGGGTAAAGAGTCAAATGCGCCGGGCGCGGTGGCTCACGCCTGTAATCCCAGCACTTTGGGAGGCCGAGACGGGTGGATCATGAGGTCAGGAGATCAAGACCATCCTGGCCAACACGGTGAAACCCCGTCTCTACTAAAACTACAAAAAAAATTAGCCGGGCGTAGTGGCGGGCGCCTGTAGTCCCAGCTACTCGGGAGGCTGAGGCAGGAGAATGGCGTGAATCCGGGAGGCAGAGTTTGCAGTGAGCCGAGATCGCGCCACTGTACTCCAGCCCGGGCAACTGAGCGAGACTCTGTCTCAAAAAAAAAAGGGTCAAATGCTTCTCAGAATAAAGCAGCAAAGATCGTGAAACGTCACAGGATTTGGCTACAGCGGCACTGCTGGTGATCTGAAGCCAGAGTGCAGTGGGATCAGGAGGAAGATGAGGAAGAGGGGACAGGACAGTGGAGGTGAGGAGAGGCAGAGCCTGGTTGCAGGGGAGTTGAGATTTTTCTCGGTCGTTTGTGGGCTGCTGGGAAGGAGCAAGAAGACAGGAAAGGGTTGGCGCTCCACAGGCAAGAGAGGAGAAAGGGGCACAAAAACCCATGTTAGATTGCAATAGGGCGGGACTCAAAGCCCACGAGGAGGTCCGGCCCAGTTGTTCTGTGTCTCGTTCTCCAAGCGCTGCGGCAGGGCTGGTGATGAATTCAGATAAACAGGCACAAAGGGCCAGTGGGGTCGCTAGCAAGATCTGGGACACGCTGAACGTTAACAGAAATTGGCTGCCCTTTGCCGGATCAGCCCAGCGCACAAAGATGATCTTTTCTGAGGCTCCACCGCTGCAGAGCCCTTCGCGCGGCCCACGGCACTAGCCGCCGCTGATTGGCCCGCGGCAGCCACCTGACCGAACGGACCAATCGGAGGCGTTCTCCCAGGAATGCGGCCCGCGTGTGGTCGGGGGCGGAAGCCGGACTTGAGTGCGGCGGGGCCCAGCGGCTGTGCTGCGCACGTGCACCCGGCTGGGTTCCGCGGGCGCCGAACTGGATGTCTGGGGCCGGGTCTCCCACTACCCTGTTCCGCCGGCCGAGGGGTTGGGGAGGCCGCCTGTCCCAAACGCCCGGACCCTATATCCTTCTGATAATTCCCCCTTTTTCTCTCGCTGGCTTCTGGGGCCATGTCCTTTTTACCCTCTCTGGTCCAAAGTAGTGTTTTAGGAGATCTGAAAGCAAGCAGAACCAAGTTGAAATTACGTGGCTCACGCCTGCAATCTCAGCACTTTAGGAGATCTAGGCGGGCGGATTGCTTTAGCTCAGGAGTTTGAGACCAGCCTGGGCAACATGGTGAAACCGCGTCTCTACTAAAAAATACAAAAGTTAGGTCGGGCGCGGTGGCTCAAGCCTGTAATCCCAGCACTTTGGGAGGCCGAGGCGGGCGGATCACGAGGTCAGGAGATCGAGACCATCCTGGCTAACACGGTGAAACCCCGTCTCTACTAAAAAATACAAAAAAAACTAGCCGGGCGAGGTGGCGGGCGCCTGTAGTCCCAGCTACTTGGGAGACTGAGGCAGGAGAATGGCGTGGACCCGGGAGGCAGAGCTTGCAGTGAGCCGAGATCCAGCCACTGCACTCCAGCCTGGGTGACAGAGCGAGACTCCGTCTCAAAAAAAAAAAAAAAAAAAAAACCCACAAAAGTTAGCCGGGCGTGGCGGTGCGTGCCTTTAATCCCAGCTACCCTGGAGGCCAAGGTGGGAGGATCACTTGAGCCTGGGCGTTCGAGGGTGCAGTGAGCGGTGATGGCGCCACCGCAATCCAGCCTGAGCGACAGACTCGTCTCAAACAAACAAACAAACAAACCAAAACTAGCCGGGATGGCGGTGCGCGCCTGTGGTCCCAGCTACTCCGGTGGCTGAGGTGGGAGCATCACTTGAGCAAGAGGGTACAGGCCGTAGTGAGCCGAGATCACGCCACAGCGCTCCAGCCTGGGCGAAAAAGTGAGACCTTGCCTCAAAAATAAATAAGTAAAAAAATGCCGAGCATGGTGGCTCACGCCTGTAATCCCAGCACCGTGGGAGGCAAAGGAGGGCAGATTGCTTGAGCTCAGGAGTTTGAGGCCAGCTTGAGCAACGTGGCAAAACCTGTCTCTACTAAAAAATACAAAAATTAGCAGAGCATGGCGGCGTGTGCCTGTGGTCCCAGCTACTCGGGAGGCTGAGGTGGGAGGATCGCATGAGCCCAGACGGCAGAGACAGCAGTGAGCTGAGATCACACCACTGCACTCCAGCCTGGGTGACAGGGCAAGACCTTGTTTCAAAAAAAAAAGAAAAAAGAAAGAATGAAAGGAAGGAAGAAAGGAAGAAAGAAAGAAAGAAAGAAAAGAAAGAAAGATTACTTGCTTACCATGTGACCTAGGACAAGTGTTTAACTTCACTAAACCTCAGGTACCTCTTCTGGAAAATGGGACTACTAATACCTACTTCAGTATCTTTGTGAAGATTGTAAAATCTCCTACCTGGCACACTGTGAGCTCCCAAAACACGTTGGTAACAATTTTTATGATTGTGGATAATCCTACCCTAGAGGAACTCACAATCTCATCACACACAGCCTTGTACTAAGGCTTTTTCTTCCTACTCCCCCTTACTAGAATGTACACTGCTTGTTAACAAGGGCGTAACCATATGCCTTTTTAGTCTTCCAATCCCACAAGCCCTTCACTTGGTCTAACAAGGGGAAATTTAAGCTATACAGGAACAGTAGTAGGACAGGACATGAAACCATGGGATTTATATCAGGAAGAGCACCAGCACTGAGGTGGGAATGTTTATAACACAACAGGTATGTACTGAAACACGTCTTGCTAGAAGGCTGCCAGGCACCAACTCTGTGTGAACCTCGCTAAAATAATAATCATGATTACAACCATCGGAGGACTTGCCAGGTGCCAGACACTGTTCTAAGCTTACATATTACCTGTCAACAATCCCACTTTAGGCCGGCCATGGTGGTTCACACATGCAATCCCAGCACTTTGGGAGGCCAAGGCGGGTGAATCACCACCCTGGCCAACACGGCTAAACCTCGTCTCCACTAAAAATACAAAAATTAGCTAGGCATGGTGGTGCATGCCTATAATCCCAGCTACTCAGGAGGCTGAGGCAGGAGAATCCTTTGAACCTGGGAGGTGGAGGTTGCGGTGAGATTGTGCCACTGCACTCCAGCCTGGGCAACAAAGCAAGACTCCATCTCAACAAAAGAAAAAGAGGAAAAAAAAGAAAATCCCACTTTACAGAGCGATCACAGAGGCAGAGAGAAGTTCTCTATAACGTGCCCAAGGTCACTATTAAGTGGCAGAGCTGGGGGTTCACATCAGGCCATCTGGGCCAGTATCTGCGCTCATAACTTCACAGCGTGCTGCCTCTGCAACACCAGCTCAGGCAGTGGGCACTCTAAAGACCCACCACGGCCAGGCACGGTGGCTCACGCCTGTAATCCCAACACTTCGGGAGACCGAGGCAGGTGGTTCATGAGATCAGGAAATTGAGACCATCCTGGCCAACACGGTGAAACCCCGTCTCTACTAAAAACACAAAAATTAGCTGGGTGCGGTGTGGTGGCACACGCCTGTGGTCCCAGCTGCAGGGGAGGCTGAGGCAGGAGAATCGCTTGAGGTTGCAGTGAGCTGCGATCATGCCACAGCACTCCAGACTGGGTGACAGAGTGAGACTCCGTCTCAAAAAATAAAAAATAAAAATAAAAAGACCCACCACACAGAATCATGGAGAGTGCTAGGCTGACCGGGCAAGGACTTCTGCATCCGAGAACTGAAGGAGGCCAGTGTGGCCAAAGGTGGAGAGTGAGGGGAACCCGGTAGGTGATGAGCCTGGATTTGCAGGTAGGAACAGAGTTTACAAGTCTCCTAGGGTGGGGTCAGTACATGGGAAGCATGTGGCTGGGTGTTCAAGGGGTTTCTGAGCTTTCGTTGCCACAGGCCAGTGATGCAGGAGGCAGAAGCGCCCTCTGTCTTTCTGTGGCTTAGCTTCAGTCCTGTCTGTGCGCAGCCCAGAGGCCCAGGGTTCATCTTAGCCCTAAGTTCCCCAGCTGCCCCCTGGGCTTTCTCCCTGGGCATGCCACCACCCAGACTGGAAATGCCACCGCCATGAGTACCATCCCTGAACTCCTCATTATTACATGGTTCAGCTGGGCGCGGTGGCTCACGCCTGTAATCCCAGCACTTTAGGAGGCCGAGGCAGGTGGATCATGAGGTCAGGAGATCGAGACCATCCTGGCTAACACGGTGAAACCCCATCTCTACTAAAAATACAAGAAGCCAGGCGAGGTGGTGGGCGCCTGTAGTCCCAGCTACTTGGGAGGCTGAGACAGGAGAATGGCGTGAACCCGGGAGGCAGAGCTTGCAGTGAGCCAAGATCGCACCACTGTACTCCAGCCTGGGCAACAGAGCGAGACTCCGTCTCAAAAAAAACAAAACAAACAAAAGTACATGATTCATTAATACAGCCAATTAGGCCTTCTGCCACCAGCCTCACTCCTCCTTGAAATATCCAATCCCTGTACTTCCGGTTTTGATTCTGGAGATGCCATATCACTTAAGGCCTCTGCAATTTTCCTCCAGAGCACTTGGTATCAACTCTAGATCTACCAACTGACTATCCAGGGGAGGGGCCTGGGATTGTTGTCTGGGAGAGGGGAAGAGCAGGTCTATTGCTGACTGTCCAGCCTCAGGTGGTCCTCCCATTGTTCCTCTCTTACACTTTTCTGGAAATGCCCATCTCTCTGGGATGCTCATTCTCAGATGTCCTTGGTTTTCTCGCTGCCTCTCACCCCTCCAAAGTCTTCAGGTCTCATTGCCTCTGTGATGACCCCGGAAGTACTCTCTCTCACCTAGTTCTTTCTCCAGATCTTCAAACTACATGCGTGTCCAACCACTAGCATGACATCTGCCCCTGATGTCCCTCAAAGCTCTCCAAACCTCACAAGCTGGAGCACCAGCACCTGCCTTACTTAAACATGCTTGGCTAGGCTGAGCATGTTTCCAGGTGGCTCATGCCTAGAATCTCAGCATTTTGGGAGGCCAAGGCAAGCAAATGACTTCAGGTCAGGGGCTGGAAACCAGCCTGGCCAACATAGTGAAACTCCGTCTCTACAAAAAAATACAAATAAATAAATAAATAGCCAGGCATGGTGGTGCAGCTACTCAGGTGGCTGAGGCAGGCGAATCACTTGAACCCAGGAGGCAGAAGTTGCAGTGAACCGAGATCACACCATGGCACTCTAGCCTGGGTGACAGAGTGAGACTGCGTTTCAAAAAATTAATTAATTAATTAATTAATTTTAAAAAATACCCAGGCATGGTGGCTCACGCTTGTAATCCTACCACTTTGGGAGGCTGAGGCAGGCGGATCACCTGAGGTCAGCAGTTCAAGACCAGCCTGGCCAACATGGTGAAACCTCTTCTCTACTACAAATACAAAAACTAGCCAGGCGTGGCTGGGCATCGTGGCTTACATCTATAATCCTAACACTCTGGGAGGTCCAGGCGGGTGGATTGCCTGAGTTCAGGAGTTCAAGATCAGCCTGGGCAACATGGTGAAATCCTGTCTCTACTAAAATACAAAAAAAGTACTCAGGCATGGCGGTGTGTGCCTGTAATCCCAGCTACTCAGGAGATTGAGGCAGGAGAATTGCTTGAACCCAGGAGGCGGAAGTTGCAGTGAGCTGAGATCATGCCACTGCAGCCCAGCCTGAGCGACAGAGCAAGACTCTGTCTCA
Source organism: Piliocolobus tephrosceles (assembly GCF_002776525.5). Lineage (NCBI taxonomy): Eukaryota > Metazoa > Chordata > Mammalia > Primates > Cercopithecidae > Piliocolobus > Piliocolobus tephrosceles. Next base: position 113,472,500 of record NC_045437.1, on the reverse strand, counting down.
AAAAAAAAAAAAAAAAAAATGAGGTGGGGGACATTCTAGATTTAAGAGACTTAAGAGATATAAGGACTGGCCAGGCGTGGTGGCTCATGCCTATAATACCAGCACTTTGGGAGGCCAAGGCAGGTGGATCACTTGAGGTCAGGAGTTCAAGAACAGCCTGGCCAACACGGCGAAACCTCGTCTCCACTAAAAATACAAAAGTTAGCCGGGCGTGCTGGCACGCGCCTGTAATCCCAACTACTCGGGAGGCTGAGGCAGGAGAATCGCTTGAACCTAGGAGGCAGAGGTTGCAATTAGCCCAGATTGTGCCACTGCACTCCACTTTGGGCAACAAGAGCAAAACTCCATCTCAAAAAAAAAAAAAAGATACAAGGATCAGTGTATGATTCATCTAGAAAAGACATTTTAGGGAAATTTGAATATGGAAAAGGCATTAGAATGAAGCAAATTATTGTTAGGTGGTATAGTGGTTATGTAGAAAACTGTCCTCCTTTTTGGAGAAGTTTACTAAGTGTTGTAAGTGAGAAGTATAAGGATTTCTGTAACGCAATTTGAAATGGCTTAGAAAAAAGTCTACCAAGCAAATATGCAAAATGTTAACACATATTGAGTCCCGGTGGTATTGGTTTTTTTTTTTTTTGTTTCTTTTTTTTTTTTTTTTTTATTTGAGATGGAGTTTCGTTCTTGTTGCCCAGGCTGGAGTGCAATGGCGTGATCTCGGCTCACAGCAACCTCTGCCTTCCGGGTTCAAGCTATTTCAAGCGATTCTTCTGCCTCAGCCTCTTGAGTAGCTGGGATTACAGGCATGCACCACCATGCCCAGGTAATTTTTTTTTTTTTTTTTTTTTTTTTTGAGAGGAAGTCTCGCTCTGTCGCCCAGACTGGAGAGCAGTGGCGCAATCTCGGCTCACTGCAAGCTCCGCCTCCCGGGCTCATGCCATTCTCCTGCCTCAGCCTCCCCAGCATCTGGAACTACAGGCAACTGCCACCGTGCGCGGCTAAGTTTTTGTATTTTTAGTAGAGAAGGGGTTTCAGCATCGTGTCGATCTCCTGACCTCGTGATGTGCCCACCTCCGCCTCCCAAAGTGGTGGGATTACAGGCGTGACCCACCGCGCCCGGCCTAATTTTGGATTTTTAGTAGAGATGGGATTTCTCCATGTTGGTCAGGCTAGTCGCGAACTCCCAACCTCAGGTGATCTGCCCGCCTAGGCCTCCCAAAGTGCTGGGATTACAGGCGTGAATCACTGCCCCGGTCATTCTTTTTATTTTTCTTTTTTCTTTTTTTTTTGAGATGGAGTTTCACTCTGTCCCCCAGGCTGGAGTGCAGTGGCTTGATCTCGGCTCATTGCAACCTCTACCTCCCCAGGTTCAAGCAATTCTCCTGCCTCAGCCTCCGGAGTAGGTGGGATTACAGGTGCATGCCACCACACCTGACTAATGTTTGTTTGTTTGTTTGTTTGGGATGGAGTTTTGCTCTGTCGCCCAGGCTGGAGTGCAGTGGCATAATCTCAGTTCACTGCAACCTCCACCTCCCGGGTTAAAGTGATCCTCCTGCCTCAGCCTCCCCAGGAGTTCGAATTATAGGGGCAGACCACCACATCCAGCTAATTTCTGTATTTTTAGTAGAGACAAGATTTCACCATGTTGGCCAGGTTGGTCTTGAACTCCCAATCTCAGGTTATCCACCTGCCTTAGCCTACCTAAGTGCAGGGATTACAGGCGTGAGCCACTGAGCTTGGTCAATTTTTGTATTTTTATTAGAGACAGGGTTTCGTCATGTTGGCCAGGCTAGTCTCGAATTCTTGGCCTTAGGTGATCCCACCCGAAGTGTTGGTATTACAGGAGTGAGCCACCGGGCCGGCCTTTTCTGTATGTGTTTAAGATATCGCCAGGCGTGGTGGAAGGCCTAGGTGGGCAGATCACTTGAGATCAGCAGTTCGAGAGCAGCCTGGGCAACATGGTGAAACTCTGCTTCTACTAAAAATACAAAAATTAGCCGGGTGTGGTGGTACACACCTGTAATCCCAGCTACTCAGGAGGCTGAGGCAGGAGAATCACTTGAACCTGGGAGGAGGAGGTTGTAGTGAGCGGAGATTGAGCCACTGCTCTCCAGCCTGGGCGACAGACTGAGACTCCATCTCAACAAAAACAGTAGTATATCTGTTAAAAAAAAAAAAAAAAACTGAACAGGCTGGGCGAGGTGGCTCACGCCTGTAATCCCAGCACTTTGGGAGGCCAAGGCAGGCAGATCACAAGGTCAAGAGATCGAGACCATCCTGGCCAACATGATGAAACCCTGTCTCTACTAAAAATACAAAAATTAGCTGGGCGTGGTGGTGTGCACCTGTAGTACTAGTTGCTTGGGAGGCTGAAGCAAGGGAATCACTTGAACCTGGGAGGTGGAGGTTGCAGTGAGCCAAGATTGCCCTACTGCACTCCAGCCTGGTGGCAAAGTGAGACTCCATGTCAAAAAAAAAAAAAAAAAAAAAAAAACCCAAAAAAATAAACAAACAAAAAAAAGACTGAACAATTGAACAATTAGCTGGATGTGGTGGCACGCGCCTGTAATCCCAGCTACTTCAGAGGCTGAGGCAGGAGAATTGTTTGAACCCGGGAGGCAGAGACTGCAGTGAGCTGAGGTCACACCATTGCACTCCAGCCTGGGCAGTAGAAACTCTGTTTCAAAAAAGGAAAAAACAAAAAAACTGAACATATTTCCTACCCTTGCCCCAGCTCCATTTTTCATCTGGTACCCCTTCTCCCCAGAACCCCCCTTGACCCAGCCTCTGGTACCACCCCCAACTTCAGCCCATGATTGGGCCTAACCAGTAGGCACCCACCACCTGTGATTGGAGGGATCTGGGCTGGAACCCCAATGTTATTCAGTTGTCCTCAGCTTCCTTGAGCCTGCAGCCCCTCCCTTCTACCTCAGCTAATGATCTATTTCTCACCTCTCCAAGAAAACAGAGGCACTGGCTGGGACCTCCTTCAGTTTCCTTCCCTTCCCACATAAAACATAGCTGAGGCCCCAATTTACCTTTCCTTCCAGTGTCAGAGGTTGAGGCATTCCTCATCTGGTCCATGGCCCATGCCTTCACCAGTGATTTCATCCACACACCCTGCACCTTCTTTGCCTCAGTGGTCTCTTGGTCTTGTACCTTCAACCTTCCCCTCTCAATTGGCCTCTTCCCAACAACACTGTACTCATTCAATAATGTGTTCATTCAATTCACAGATATTTATTGAGCACCTACTCTGCACCAGGTCTTACTCTAGGCATCGGGAACAAAGCAGTGAAGAAGTCCTTACCTCCTGGTGTTTCCATTATAGACAACCAGAAAGACACAGGTATGAATAATGATAAGAACAAAAATCAAGCAATCAAGGCTGTGTGGTATTGGCATAAAGATGGGTCTATAGATCAATGGAGTAGGATTGAGAATTCAAAAATAAACCTGTGCTTTTGTGGTCATGGGTGCCAAGACCATTCAAATGGAGAAAGAATAGTCCTTTCAACAAATCATGCTAGGACAAGTGGATATCCACATGCAAAAGAACGAAGTTGAACCCCTCCCTTACACCATAAATTAATTCAAAATGGATCAAAGTCTTAAATGTAAGGACTAAAACTGTAAAACTCTTGGCAAAAAACATAAGGGTAAATCTTCATGATTGGGGATTGGTCAGTAGTTTCTTAGATATGATTCCGAAAGCACAAGCAAGAAAGAAAAAATAGGTGGCACTTCAGGAGGCCAAGGCAGGTGGATTACTTGAGCCCAGAAGTTTGAGATCATCCTGGGGAAAATGGTGAAACCTTGTCTCTACAAAAAAATATAAAACTTAGCCAGGCATGGTGGCACACACCTGTAATTCAACTATTAGGGAGGCTGAGGTGGAGGGGATCACTTGGGCCTTGGAGATCGGGGATGCAATGACCCCAGATCATGTCACTGTACTCCAGCCGGGGCGACAGAACGAACTGAGAGCCTATCTTAAAAAAAAAGAGGCCGGGCGCGGTGGCTCAAGCCTGTAATCCCAGCACTTTGGGAGGCCGAGACGGGCGGATCACGAGGTCAGGAGATCGAGACCATCCTGGCTAACACGGTGAAACCCCATCTCTACTAAAAATACAAAAAACTAGCCGGGCGAGGTGGCGGGCGCCTGTAGTCCCAGCTACTCCGGAGGCTGAGGCAGGAGAATGGCGTAAACCCGGGAGGCGGAGCTTGCAGTGAGCTGAGATCTGGCCACTGCACTCCAGCTCGGGCGACAGAGCAAGACTCCGTCTCAAAAGAAAAAAAAAAAAAAAAAAAAAGAAAGGGCCGGGCGCGGTGGCTCAAGCCTGTAATCCCAGCACTTTGGGAGGTCAAGGTGGGCGGATCACAAGGTCAGGAGATCGAGACCATCCTGGCTAACACGGTGAAACTCTGTCTCTACTAAAAAATACAAAAAACTAGCCAGGTGAGGTGGCGGGCGCCTGTAGTCCCAGCTACTCGGGAGGCTGAGGCAGGAGAATGGCGTAAACCCTGGAGGCAGAGCTTGCAGTGAGCTGAGATCCGGCCACTGCACTCCAGCCCGGGCGACAGAGCAAGACTCCGTCTCAAAAAAAAAAAAAAAAGAAAAGAAAAGAAAAAAAAAAAACTAAAGAAAAACCAGGAAAACTAGACCTGATCAGAATTTAAAATTTTTATATTTAAAATGACACTATCGGCCGGGCGCGGTGGCTCAAGCCTGTAATCCCAGCACTTTGGGAGGCCGAGACGGACGGATCACGAGGTCAGGAGATCGAGACCATCCTGGCTAACATGGTGAAACCCCGTCTCTACTAAAAAATACAAAAAAAAAAAAAAAAAAACTAGCCGGGCAAGGTGGCGGGCGCCTGTAGTCCCAGCTGCTCGGGAGGCTGAGGCAGGAGAATGGCGTGAACCCGGGAGGCGGAGCTTGCAGTGAGCTGAGATCCGGCCACTGCACTCCAACCTGGGCGACAGAGCGAGACTCCATCTCAAAAAAATAAATAAATAAAATAAAATAAAATGACACTATCAAGAAAATGAAAAGACAACCCACAAAATGGGATAAAATATTTGTAAATTTCATATCTGATAAAGGACATATCCAGAATACATGAAGAATTCTGACAACTCAACAATAAAGACGGCAGGGTGCAGTGGCTCACACCTGTAATCCCAGCACTGTGGGAGGCTGAGGCAGGTAGATCACATGAGGTCAGGAGTTCGAGACCAGCCTGGCCAACATGGTGAAACCCCCGCCTCTGCTAAAAATACAAAAATTAGCCAGGTGTGATGAGCACCTGTAATCCCAGCTGCTCAGGAGGCTGAGATAGGAGAAGTTGCAGTGAGCCAAGATCATGATACTGCACTCCAGCCTGAGCAACACAGTGAGACTCTGAAACAAAACAAAACACAACAATAAAGACAAATTACTCGATTTTTAAAAAATGGGCAAAGGATCTAAATAGATATTTCTCCAAAGAAGATTATAAATGGCCAATAAGTACAAAATATAAAAATTAGCCAGGAGTAGTGGCTTGTGCTTGTAGTCCCAGCTACTCAGGAAGCTGAGGCGGGAGGATCATCTGAGTCTGGGAGATGGAAGTTGCAGTGAGCCAAGATCGCGCCACTGCACGTCAGCCTGGGTGACAGAGTGAGACCCTGTCTCAAAAAAACACCAAAAAGGCCGGGTGCGGTGGCTCAAGCCTGTAATCCCGACACTTTGGGAGGCCGAGATGGGCGGATCACGAGGTCAGGAGATCGAGACCATCCTGGCTAACATGGTGAAATCCCGTCTCTACTAAAAAATACAAAAAACTAGCCGGGCGCAGTGGCGGGCGCCTGTAGTCCCAGCTACTTGGGAGGCTGAGGCAGGAGAATGGCGTAAATCCGGGAGGCGGAGCTTGCAGTGAGCTGAGATCCGGCCACTGCACTCCAGCCTGGGCGACAGAGCAAGACTCCGTCTCAAAAAAAAAGGAAAAAAAAAAAACCACCAAAAACCAAAACCACTGGATTGTACTCTTTGTGAATTTTATGGTATGAGAATTATAGCTCAACAAAAAGAAAATAAATAAATAAATAGGAAAAACATCAGGTAATTTCGGAGAGTGCTAATAGCTCTAAGGCGATTCAACAGGAAGATGTGCTAGAGTGACCTGGGATCTGATAGGGGATCCTAGAGCCAGGGGAGGGGCCAAAGAATACCTGTTTGAGGAGGGACTCCAGCTGATTGACAGGAGGAGTCCTGGGGTGGCAGAGGGAACAACAAACCCAGGCCCTGTGATAAGAGAGGCCAACTATACAGGACCTCTGGAAAAAGCCCTTTCACGCTATCCCCCACTCACAACTGCTGCCTTTGATCTACAAAGCCCTGTCTTCCAATCTCGGCTTTTGCTTACAGTTTTTGCCTGAGAGATACGAAGATTTTCCAGATTGTTCTGAATATGGCTGGAGTTAGAAGCAAGTTCCCAGACCTCACCTTCCATTTGTCCTCGTTGGGTCTAAGAAATCACATCTCTTCGGTTTTACTTCTGCCAGTTTCTCACTAAGAAGGGAAAAGCCACATCTCACCCAAGTGAATCTCTCTAGGAGGCGGCGGGGAGGAGTGGGGGGTGGGGGCGTGTGCCTCAGAGACCGGGTGCTGGGGAGCCTGCAGAGCTTCCCAGGCCTTACCCAACAAACTCGGGCTAGGCTCCGATCTTGTCTGTCTGTCCTGGAATTAGAATCCAGCAGGAGATGGCTGTCACAGTGATGCATACTAACACTGGTTTACTTCTTTCTTTTTTTTTTCTGAGACGGAGTTTTGCTCCTGTTACCCAGGCTGGAGTACAGTGGTGTCATGTCGGCTCACTGCAACCTCCGCCTACTGGGTTCAAGCCATTCTTCTGCCTCAGTCTCCCGGGTAGCTGGGATTACAGGCGTGTGCCACCATGCTGGGCTAATTTTTTGTATTTTTAGTAGAGAGAGGGTTTCACCATGTTGGCCAGGCTGGTCTCGAACTCCTGACCTCAGGTAATCCACCCACCTTGGCCTCCCAAAGTGCTGGGATTACAGGCGTGAGCCACCACTTTTGGCCTAACACTGGTTTTCTTTTTTTTTTTTTTTTTTTTGTATTTGTAGTAGAGACGGGGTTTCACCGTGTTAGCCAGGATGGTCTCGATCTCCTGACCTCGTGATCCGCCCGTCTCGGCCTCCCAAAGTGCTGGGATTACAGGCTTGAGCCACCGCGCCCAGCCCTAACATTGGTTTTCATGAGAAACGAAGTCAGATCTTTTCTGACTGAAAGTTAATCTGAGTTGGCTGAGGGCCTCTTTTTTTTTTTTGACACAAAGTCTCACTCTGTTGCCCAGGCTGGAGTGCAGTGGTGTGATCCTGGCTCATGCAACCTCAGACTCCTGGGTTCAAGCAATTTTCAGCACCTGTAATCCCAGCTGCTCAGGAGGCTGAGACAGGAGAAGTTGGCCTAACACTGGTTTTCATGAGAAACGAAGTCAGATCTTTTCTGACTGAAAGTTAATCTGAGTTGGCTGAGGGCCTCTTTAGCTGGGATTCCAAATGTACACCACTATGGCTGGCTAATTTTTGTATTTTTAGTGGAGATGGGGTTTCACCATGTGGTCCTGCTGGTCTCAAACTCCTGACCTTTTGTGATCCACCCACCTAGACCTCCTAAAGTGCTGGGATTACAGGCGTGAGCTACTGCATCCAGCCTGGCTGAGGAACTTGATGATGGGGCCTGTCTTTGCCATTTCAGACACATTTTCTATAAATCTAGCTAGCTGAATCTACAGCTCTGGAGGTTTTTTTTTTTTTTTTTTTTTTTTTTTTTTTTTTTTTTTTTTTTTTTCTTGAGAGAGAGTCTTGCTCTGTCACCAGGCTGGAGTGCAGTGGCGCAATCTCAGCTCACTACAACCTCCATCTCCCAGGTTTAAGCGATTCTCCTGCCTCAGCCTCCCAAGTAGCTGGGATTACAGGCGTGTACCAGCACGCCCAGCTAATTTTTATATTTTTAGTAGAGATGAGGTTTCACTATGTTGGCCAGGAGGGTCTCAATCTCTTGACCTTGTGATCTGCCCGCCTTAGTCTCCCAAAGTGCTGGGATTATAGGAGTGAGCCACCATGCCTGGTCTTTTTTTTTTTTTTTTTTTTTTGAGACAGAGTATCACTCTCTCACTCAGGCTGGAGTGCAGTGGCACAGTCTCGGCTCACTGCAACCTCCACCTCCCAGGTTCAAGCAGTTCTCCTCCCTCAGCCTCCCGAGTAGCTGGGACTACAGGTGCGCACCACCATGCCCAGCTAATTTTTGTATTTTTAGTAGAGATGGGGTTTCACCATATTGGCCAGGCTGGTCTTGAACTCCTGACCTCCTGATCCGCCCGCCCCAGCCTCCCAAAGGGCTGGGATTATAGGTGTGAGCCACTGCACCCGGCCCATATTTCTTATTTCTTTACCTCTTATTCACTCTTCATCCCACGACAAACCTGAAACATTTCCTACCAGTTCACCAAAGCTTTACCCAGAGTCTTTTTTTTTAATTAAAAAAATTAAATAAAAATAGAAACGGGGTCTTGCTTAGTTGCCCAGGCTGGTCTCAAACTTCTAGGTTCAAGGGACCTGCCCACCTCCGCCTCCCAAAGTGCTGGGATTACAGGCATGCACCACCACACCCAGCCTACCCAGAATCTTATCTTGTTTTTATTCACCTGACCCTCTTTTAATATTTATTTATTTATTTTTGAGCTAGGGTGTCCTCTGTCGCCCAGGCTATAATGCAGTGGTGTGGTCTTAGCTCACTGCAACCTCTACCACCTGGGCTCAAGTGATTCTCCCACTTCAGCCTCCGGAGCAGCTGGGACTACAGACACTGGCCACCACATCCAGCTAATTTTTTGTAGAGACGCGGTTTTGTTGCCCAGTCTGGTCTTCAACTCCTGGCCTCAAGTGATCCACCCGCCTCGGCCTCCCAAAGTGCTGGGATTATAGGCTTGAGCCACCATACCCAGTCCTTTTAGTATTTATTGAGCAACTACTGGGTACAAACTCTTTGTCATTCCTCCACTAGCAAGAGCAGGGCTTTCACAAGCTGCTTTTCAGCCTTTGTTTTCATCTGTAAAATAGGATACTATCTTCTCTTTGAGGGGCAACAAGGGGTAGGTGTGGGTGGGTGAGCTATAAACCCTAATCCTCACCCAGGAGGAGGTGCAGCCACCTTTCTGGCCACTGGCTGGAGACCTTCCCCTTTTCCCATACTCCTCCTCCCACTCCCTGATCCAAGCACTGCCAGAACCCAGCATTCTCTCACTTTCTCTTCCTCTGTTTTGAATCAGTATGTTCAGAAGTGCTTGGCTTGATGCTGGGAGCGCATCCAACAAAATCAGATGCCTAGAGGAGGAGCAGGATTGGGGTGAGAGAGAGAAGACATAACTGGGTTGAGGAACCTGAGGGCATCCTGAAGGAGGTGCTCAGTGGGCAGCTGCTTTGTGTTGGGCCCAGGGCCAGGTTATACGTACTTTGAATATTTTATCTTCATAACTATCCCATTTGTGAGGCTCAAAGAGCATAAAGGACATTCCTGGTAAGTGGCCTAGCTGCAGTTTGAATTTGTATCCATCTGACTCCAGGTCCCGTAAGCTTTTTTTTTTTTTTTTTTGAGATGGAGTCTTGCCCTGTAGCCCAGGCTGGAGTGCAATGGCGGGATCTCAGCTCAATGCAACCTACACCCCCCAGGTTCAAGCCATTCTCCTGCCTCAGCCTCCCTAGTAGCTGGGATTACAGGGGCGTGCCACAACGCCCGGCTAATCTTTTGTATCTTTAGTAGAGACGGGGTTTCACCGTGTTGGCCAGGCTGGTCTTGAACCCCTGATCTCGTGATCCACCCTTCTCGGCCTCCCAAAGTGCTGGGATTACAGGCGTGAGCCATTAAGCCCAGTCATAAACTCTCTTATACTTTTATTTATTTATTTATTGGAGCCAGAGTCTCACTCTGTCACCCAGGCTGGAGTGCAATGGCATGAACATGGCTCACTGCAGCCTCCACATCCTGGGCTCAAGCGATCCTCCCACCTCAGCCTGCCAAGTAGCTGGGACTATGGGTGCAAATCATGCACCACCACGCCAGGATAATTTTTTTTTTTTGAGATAGTTTCGCCTTGTGGCCCAGGCTGGAGTGAAATGGCACGATCTCAGCTCACTGCAACCTCAGCCTCTTGGGCTCAAGTGATTCTCCTGCCTCAGCTGGGGTTTCACCGTGTTGGTCAGGCTGGTCTCAAGCTCCTGACCTCATGTGACCCACCCGCCTTGGCCTCCCAAAGTGCTGGGATTACAGATGTGAGCCACAGCGCCTGGCCTACTTTTTGTATTTTTTATAGAGACAGGGTTTAGCCATATTGCCCAGGCTGGTCTTGAACTCCTGGGCTCAAGCGATCTGTCTGCCTCAGCCTCCCAAAGTGCTGGGACTAAAGGCGTGCACCACTGTACCTGGCCTCTTAAGCTTTTTAAAGCATTGTCTGGCACCAAAGGCTGTTTGTTCCTCAAACATCTTGAATCCTTTTTGGGAGGATTTGAGTTTTGTACAACTCATTTGGTCCGTTATTGAAACCACAATTCTGTCTGATGGAGACACAGGCTTGGAGAGGAGAGGAGGGGATAGATAGGCATCATGAAATGTTTCTGGAGCATTCACTCTGAGCCTCACAGTCTGGGCTTGGTCACTGGAGGTCAGAGAGTATATACCCTTAGTCTTGTTAGAAGTGGCTCTCCAACTGGATGAGACCAGATTTAGAAGCCATTCGTTACTACTGGGACTCATTCAGGGAAAAATGGCTGCCTGTAGGGGTGGGAAGACTTCCAGAAGGAGGAGTCTTCTAAACAGAATGAATGGAGTTTGCCCATGGGAAAAGGCAGAGTGACAGACGTGAGCATAGGCTGGACAGGATGTGGCTTGTCCTGGCACTGGGCAGTTGGGGGAAGTGAGAGCAGGAGGGCAGGGATTAGTGGTCACCATATGAAGCTTCAGAAGGAGGTTTAAGAAGAAGAAAACTTAAAGGTGGATGCTTGAGTCCTTCGGGCTGGGGCTGGGGGTACAGGCTCAGGTTAGCGACAGAACCTGGTATTCGGGGCAGGAAGGAGACTTTGCTGGTGGGCTGCCTGATCTCAGATGTGGCCAGGTCTTTCTTGATCTTAAGTTTAAAACTGATTCAATTCTGGGGAAATCCGTGGGTGGGGAGAGGAAGGAAACAGCTCCTAGACCCATCAGAAGGCATGGTTCTGGTGTTCTCCAGCTACGTTCAGGATTAATTACGAAAGGCCTCCGTGCCTCTCCCAAGACTTAACTGTTTAGTCAGAAGGCAGATGCTGTTCCTGTTCAGTGGGAACAAGGAGCTGGAACTAGGATGGGAGTTTGTCTCTGGTCAAGTCATGCTTCCTTTCTGGAAGATGGAGATCACAATAATGCCCATCTCAGAGGAATAAATGAGTATCTTGCAGGGTAGCTGGAACAAAGGAGGATAAGCTGCAACTGTTATTGTAACAACAGGCAGAGCCCTTGCTGGAGTTGTGTTTCTAGGGGAGGAACCAGTGTCTTCTGGACACAGAAGAGTGAGCTTTCTACTGCTCAGATGCAATCATGTCATTATTCTCCCTCCTCCCTCACTTTCCATGGCTGCTTACTGCCTTTCAGATAAAGCTTAAACTCTTTAACTCGACCAACCAAGCCCTGCAGGGTGAGGCCCCTGTGTCTGCCCCATCCTTGGTTGAGCCTCTTTCTGCACTCACCACCTCCGCCCCCGGCACATGCACTGGCCATGCTTGGTGTGGTCAGTTCCTCTGAAGCCTGGTGTTTCTCTGGACAGCTGGAATCTCTGCCTCTTCCCCTTCTTGCCTGGCTATTCCTGCATATCCTCCAGGACTCTCTCTGGATGTTGCTTCCTCAAGGATACCCCTGAGTTGGTTTCAAGGGCCTTCTCAGCTTCTCCAGCACCCTTGGCTTCTCTCTCAGTACTCAGTTCTCTGCCTTGTTATTACCCGTCTGCTTTTTCCACAAGGCTGTGACAGGGAGCCCCCAAAATATTTATGGAATTAATGAATGAAAAGGGGCAGTTCTAAGAAAAAAGAGGTCACTGTACATTGGCCAAATGTCCCAAGGTATCTATTATATCTCACCAGTTTACAGATAAGGAAACTCAGCCTAAGGTAGAGTCCGTCTGCCTGTCATTCAAATTCCTGGGCACCTGTGTGTGAGCACCATGCCGGGCTCTTCACAGGCAGTATTTGTAGGCTGGACAGGACGAGAGCAAGCACGTGAGACCCATCACACCAGGTGAGAGTTAAGGTGCTGACACCTTGCGTGAGGGCTTAGTCTCTTGGGCCTCAATTCTGCGTAGGGCTGGTGAAGGGTCATAGGAACGACTGTATGTGAAGTGCCTAGGATAGTGTCCAGTACATAGTACAGACCCAGCAAGTGTTTACTGATTCTTATCTCGGTCCTAAGGATGGGAGTCACAGGCCCAGAAAAGGTCCCTGGATTGAGACAACCAGCCAGAGGAGAGCTGAGTGTACATCCCAGGCCCCCACCCTACAGGGACACAGTCCTCTCCCTTCTGCCCCCACTCAAGGAGTCAGTGTCCTTGTGGCAATTTATGGTGCTGTGGTTCTTCTCAACCTAGTGCTGGCACACATGAAATGCTTGGCTAGGGCCTGCTGGATGGGGAGGCTGGAGACGGGTCTGCTGTGGTTGAGGCCTCTGTGGCCAAGCTTTACTCTAAGAGGAAGGGAGGGTCCTCAGGGGTTACCCCAGAGAAGTCTGAGAGGTTTTCCCTGGGGTCCTGGTCTTCTCCCCTAGACCTGTCAGCAAGCAGTTCATCCCTAGCAGCCAATCTCCTCTTGGCCTTCACTCTTCCAGAAGGCAGTGTTGTTCAGAGGTGAGCTTTGGAAGAAACTGTTGTCTCAACCCTATTTTCACACCTTAGCACCTTTATTTAACTATCTTTTCCTGAGGCCAGGATCTCATCTTTTGTTTCCCCAGCACTCAGCACACTGCCTGGAATGCAGGAAATGGTTGCTGAATAAAGCGATGAATTACATTTCAGCACTCATCAAGTGCTCAGCCTATAACTAAGTCTAAGTGTAGGCTGCTAACACTTAGACCTTTACCTTACAGGATCTTCGCAGCCAGTGCTGTGCATTGGAAGTTGCAGATGGGGGAACTGAGGCTCAGGGCTGTTAAGTGACTTGTTTAAGGCAGCTCTCAGGCCCTGAGGATGGTTAGTGGCAAAGTAAAGGACTGGGAGCATTGATGAATTGGGGCAATTGGCAGAGGAGTAATTGTCAGTCAAAATGATTGGCTCAAATTATTAGGTGTGAAGAAGGAACCAGTCAGAGCTTCCCTGTTGAGTCGAATTGCCCAGATGGGATGAGCAGGGTGAATGACCCTGGCAGAACAAAGGGCTGGCCCTTGTAGGTATAGACTGGACTTTTCTCTGGTTGGTCCCAGCACATAGACAACTGCCAACCTGACTTTGCACCTGGGAATCTTCAGGGTACCTCAGACTCTTCAACAGAAGGAGCCTCCCTGAGGTCACGGCCCTCTCATCACTCCCGTTCCAGTGGGCGCTTTCCTTTTAACAAAGCCCACTCGCTGTCTTGGCGGGGTCTGCATCCGGCACTGGCAGACATGTGCTAAGGGCCTGTTGACTTGGGAGCTTCCATCACTGGACTGTGGGCCTTGGAGAGCAAAAGGGTAAGAGCATCTCGAGCTCCACGCCCGCTGGGCCAGTCGCTGGGTGAAGGAAGGATGGAGTTTAGCTGGCCAGCACTGATGTCACACAGGGCAACGCCAAAAGTGGCATTTCTCCCAGGTGGGCTCAAAGTTAACAGAAGGCAGTGAGTAAACAGTCCATTGGGGCAATAACTATGCACATTTACTAAGCCATGGGAAGAACAGTAGTCACGTGGCCCTCGAGGGCGGCGCCCTCAGCTTGAGATGGAGTTAACTCCAAATCTAATCACAGAAGGCTTTCTGGAGGAGGCGGAATTTTTATGGCGGCCGGATCCGGCTCTCTCTCAACAGCGAGAAGGCGCTTAGCGCCCTAGGGACCAGGTAACTCCTGAGGTGAGCTTCTTGGTGGGGATCAAGCCCAGGGGGCGACGGAGTCCGGGCTGGGGGAAGGGTCCGAGGAGCTGGAGTCGCAAGTTCAGGCCCAGCTCGGGCTCCCTGTCCTGCCCTTCCGCTGTCTTGGGGGATTGGACGCCACGCGGCCACGCTAGGGTCGGTGTTGCGGGCCCGGTGTAGGATGCAGGCCGTGAGGCCCCAGGCCGAGGGCTGCGCCAGCCGGCTTGTCCCGGCCAGCCGGGCGGTCCCGTGTGCCGGCGCAGTTCCGCTGGGGTCCAGATGCCCGGCCCTCAGGGGCGAGGCGCGCGCTCCCCGGGGAACCGGCTGCGGAGCAGTCGGCCCGCGCTGGGAGGCGGTGGCACGAGAGGGCCATCTGCCTGGGTGCCGAGAACTGCAACGTCCGCGGTGCAAGGCGCGGCCCGTCCCGGCCCCCAGCCCGGCGCGCACGCACATACCCACGCCGGCCGGCGCCCGCTGCCCGAGCCCCTGTGCCAGGCCCAGACCCTGACTAGGCGCGGGAGGCGGTGCAGGGACTAGAGAACCCCCTCCCCGGGCGTTCCCCTCGCCCCGCCCGAGGCTGCGAGGACCCTTGGGCTCGGGGGTGGTGAGGGAGCTTCGTCCCGGCTGGGCCCGCGCTGGGGACTCGGCCTCCCTGGGCGGGGGCCGCACGGCTGCAGGCCGAGGTGCGGGTGCGCTGTCAGGCTGCAGCCCGGCGCCGTGCGGGGGTGGGCTCAGCGCTGGGGTCGCCTGGCTTCGTTCTCGCGCGGAGGCCGCGGCCGGGCGAGCAGTGCCCGGGCGGGTAACCCGACCCGGCTCCCCGGAGCCGCTCACCCCGCACGGCCGGGCAGGGGGAGGGAGAGGGATGGGGGGGGGGGGAAGGGAGGGGGGGGGGGGGGAGGGGCTGTGGGCACCGCAGGGCCGAATCCCCGGCCCGTCTGCGCTGCTGTAGGGCGGCTGCCCGCGGCACCCGGGACGATCCATCCTCTGCCTCGCGGGCGTCGAGCCTGAGACAGGAGGGAGCTCTGGGGCTGCACAGGCTTGGCTCAGGGAGGCAGACCCGAGCTGCTGCCTCCATTTTGTTTCCTGCTCAGCTTGGTCTGTGGTGGTGGTGGTGGTGTGGGTTTGGGGTGCGGCCGGGTAGGGGGGTTCACCTGCGGCCGCGTCTGCTCGGGGCCTGAGGCCTCGAAGACCCCAGCCCAAGCCCCCAGGTGAGCCCTACGGCAGGAGGGGGGTTGCCTTGGCCTCGGGCCGAACCCAGCGGGCTGAGGGCAGGTGCCCAGTGGATGGGGAGCCTGGGCTGTAACCTAAGATGGAGGCCGGGACTGACGCGGGCCCGAGCGGGGCTGGTGGGGCGATCGGACAGGCCTCAGCCGGGCCAGGTGCCGCCTGGGTTGGGGTTCGAGACGCGTAGGGTGCGGGAACCGTGTGCGGCTCGAGGCCAGCGCTGTGCCCCGAGGTAGGTGAGGGGATCGGAATGCCACCCACGACGCCCGCAGGCCCCGACACTCCAAGGAGGCGCGCGAGGCCCCTGGGGAGCCCGCCTCAGGCCCCGCCCGGGCAGCCGGGCCGGCCCGTAGGCCCCGGCCGCGAGCGGGCGCGCAGGGGGAGAGGAGGGGGCGGCAGCGGCAGCTCCGCTGATTGGGTGGCGCGCTCGCAAGCCCGACTTCACCCGCCCTGAACCCCGAAGAGTGAGGCAAGGGAACGCGCGCGCTCGGTGGGGGAAGGGGTGCGCGCGCACTCGGGGCCCAGCCGCACGCGGGCCGGCGCGAGGCGCTCGGTCGCACGCGCCGCCGCGGGGGCGCGCGCGGTGGGGGTGTGAGGAGGAGGAGGCGGCGGCGGAATAGGCCGGGGCAGGTCGCGCTCGCTGCCTTCTCCCCTGAAGAGAGACACGGGGGGAGGGGGGTGCGGCGAGCGGCCCCGCTCTCTCCCCACCGCTCCGCTAGCACCCCAGTGTAATGAGGGTCACCCCCTCCCCCCAGCTGGCCCGGGAGGGGGCGCGGGGCACGGTAACTAGTGCGCTGGGGTGGGCGGCGGGCAGGCGCGAGGAGGAGGGAGAGAGGAGGTGGCCGGGCGGGGAAGATGGTGGTGGCCGTGAGGTGAGGGGCTCGGGGGAGGGCCGGGCGCGGTGCGGGTTTGGTGGCCGGCGGCGCTGCAGCCGCCGGTCCCCTCCCCCTCTTCCATCACTACCAGCCGGGCTCGGGCCTAGCTGGCCGGGCTGCCGCGAACTTCCTCCCGGCGCGGCCCGTGCCCCGCCGGCCGCCCGCGAACACCTCGGCCTGCGCCTCCCCTCAGGTAGCAGGCTGCGGGGCGCGGGTCTGGCTGCCCTCCCGCAGCAAACTTTGCTTGCTGCTGAATATTGATGAGAGCGATCGGCTCGGCTGGGAGGTGCTGCCGCCGCTGCGGGAAGGAGCGCGGCCCGGGCAGGCGGCGGCGGCGTCGGCAGCAGCCATGTTTTTCAGGCTGTGGCAGCTGCTGCTGCCCTGACTGGGCTTCGCCGGCCGCCTCGGTTTCTCCCTCTGCCGCGTCCCGGCCTCTGGGCCCTGCAGCTGCGGACCCCAGCAGGCCTGCATTCAGGAAGGCGACCTCTGGGGTGCACCCGCCTCGGCCGGCTCGCCTGCGGCCTGCGCACTGCCGCTGCAAAGGCTCCGGCGCTGGCTGGGCGCAGGGTGCAGCGCTATTGTGACCGCTGCGCCCGAGCGAGCCAGGAAGGGGGGGTACCTTTTTGTGCAGGGTCCAGGAGCCCCCCCTCGGACCCCGCAGCCTATTTGCCTTTGAGAGATCCAGTTGCTCGACCCCTGGCGAGGGAGGGGGAGGACGATTCCTGTTTGAGAATTGGGAATTTTGACTGGCAGAGGGGTTTTAATTTTAGTTCAGCCCAAGTGTCCACCAGTCTGCAGAGGAGGAAAAAGAGACGGGCTGTTTCTATGTGGCAGAATCGGCCCAGCTTCGGGAAAATGGAGTTTTCAGAGGCTCACCGAGGCCATTTTTTCATCTCCAGTCGGGGGAACTTTTTCTGGCCATAGAAGTGCAGCGGAGTGGCATAGAGGCCACTAGGCCTTCAAGTGGCTGCCATTTTGAAGAGTCGAGTCAGATGGCCTATTAACTGAGATTAATTGCTGTGCTTTTGGATTCCAGGTTGATGCCGGCCCAGGATGGATCAGACCTGTGAACTACCCAGAAGAAATTGTCTGCTGCCCTTTTCCAATCCAGTGAATTTAGATGCCCCTGAAGACAAGGACAGCCCTTTCGGTAATGGTCAATCCAATTTTTCTGAGCCACTTAATGGGTGTACTATGCAGTTATCGACTGTCAGTGGAACATCCCAAAATGCTTATGGACAAGATTCTCCATCTTGTTACATTCCACTGCGGAGACTACAGGATTTGGCCTCCATGATCAATGTAGAGTATTTAAATGGGTCTGCTGATGGATCAGAATCCTTTCAAGACCCTGAAAAAAGTGATTCAAGAGCTCAGACGCCAATTGTTTGCACTTCTTTGAGTCCTGGTGGTCCTACAGCACTTGCTATGAAACAGGAACTCTCTTGTAATAACTCCCCTGAACTCCAGGTAAAAGTAACAAAGACTATCAAGAATGGCTTTCTGCACTTTGAGAATTTTACTTGTGTGGACGATGCAGATGTAGATTCTGAAATGGACCCAGAACAGCCAGTCACAGAGGATGAGAGTATAGAGGAGATCTTTGAGGAAACTCAGACCAATGCCACCTGCAATTATGAGACTAAATCAGAGAATGGTGTAAAAGTGGCCATGGGAAGTGAACAAGACAGCACACCAGAGAGTAGACACGGTGCAGTCAAATCGCCATTCTTGCCATTAGCTCCTCAGACTGAAACACAGAAAAATAAGCAAAGAAATGAAGTGGACCGCAGCAATGAAAAAGCAGCCCTTCTCCCAGCCCCCTTTTCACTAGGAGATACAAACATTACAATAGAAGAGCAATTAAACTCAATAAATTTATCTTTTCAGGATGATCCAGATTCCAGTACCAGTACATTAGGAAACATGCTAGAATTACCTGGAACTTCATCATCATCTACTTCACAGGAATTGCCATTTGTAAGCAGTTTTTGGTACAACTTAAATATATACGTATATGTATATATACAGGCCACTTAAAGAGAACTTGTAACAAATTTGTTTTTGGTTGCTTATCAGTTCACAGCTGAAATCCTATTGCTAATCATAAGCTTTTGGGCGGAATTTTACTTTGATTTTTAAATTCATCTCTGGTATGAGTTTGGTTATTTTAAGCTTTTTCCAAATAACTCTTCATTGAGAGTAGGCTAATGCTTTTAAAGGCATTTGATTGAGTTCTGATTTATTTTCTCAAGATGGAGATATACATATGATTAAGAAAAAAAAGAAAAGATGGGTTTTCGGCCTGCCAGCACCATGAGTGCAGGTGAACCAATTTAGTGCTTGGAGTCCTGTTGCTGTATGCAGCAGATTATTTTTTTACTTGATGACTTGACTCTTACTTCAGGTTGAAGGGCATTTTGAACACAGATTAAAGTGACTAAGATGAGGTTTTTTTTGGACGTTGTCAAAATCTAAATTAGGCTAGTTTTTCTGAACTACCTGTTGTGAAGGTATAGCATCCTGTGCTTTTGATAACTGCCACCATTGGCTCTTTTTTTTCTTTTTTTGAGATGGAGTCTCACTCTGTCGCCCAGGCTAGAGTGCAGTGGTTGCTCACTGCAACCTATACCTCTTGGGTTCAAGCGATTCTCCTACCTCACCCTCCCGAGTAGCTGGGATTACTGGTATCCATCACCACGCCTGGCTAATTTTTGTAGCACCATTAGTTCTTGAACTTTTTCTAGTTTTCTTTTATTTTATTTTAACAGAACCGTAACTAAGACAAAGTTTTATATTAATTTATTGTTTAGAGACTGGCCTTGCCATGTTGCCCAGGCTGGCGTCGGAACTCCTGGGCTCATTCAATCCTCCTGCATCAGCTAGAACTACAGTAGTTTCAGATTTTGAAGTGTATATGTGTATGTGTGATACATATTCTGTGTGTATAGAAATGGAGAGTATCTTATTTGAGTTGCTGTTTTCAGTAATGTCAAGTATTGTTAGAGGGTGATAAATGATAACATTTGTTTTTATTTGAGCTTATGCAAAATTTCTTGACTTCTAGCTAAATGATCAGTTCACTTCTCTTAGCCTCAATTCTATTGCCTCTAAATTCCAAAAGTACTTGATTGCTATAAGATTCCTTCAGCTTTAAATATTAATATTTGATAATTGATTTTGTTTCTGCCCAAACACATTGTTTGGTTACTGCCGGTAATGTTACCAAAGATAAATTTTTTTTGGCCAAAAAATGTTTCAGAGATACCACATTAAGTTTTTATAAGAAAAACTTTTATGGTATGTTGTTATTCTGAGTTCATTAAACATTCGCTTGACCTTATATCCCTGTTGTTCTTTAAAGTTACAGAGGGAGAATGTGGGTGTGTCACTTTTGTTTCTGTTGATTCTTACCTTAATTGTGCCTTAGTACTCCTTGGTTTCTTGGCAATTGCAGATTTTGAAAAATTTGCTTTAGTGGTTATCTTGAGTCTGAATTGTCCTAGGGTGGGTAGGCTGTTTTGAAAACTTATTGGCAGCTCAGAAATCCTTTTTCTTGGGTTCACGTTGAAATTTATTTTATATATATCGTTTTGTCTTTGTTTTTGCACATAAATTTAAATCTGACAATGGAGATAGATGTTTCTCTAGAAGCATACAAATAGAATTGTAAACCTGTTTCTCATCAAAGAGATGTTAGTGGAGTATCGGTTCTATTAAACAAAAAAAAAAAAATGAAGGCCGAGTGTGGTGGCCCACGCCTGTAATCTCATCACTTTGGGAGGCTGAGGTGGGCAGATCACCTGAGGTCGGGAGTTTGAGACCAGCCTGGCCAACATGGTTAAACTCTGTCTCTACAAAAATACAAAAATTAGCTGGGTGTGATGGTGGGCAACTGAAATCCCAGCTACTTGAGAGAATGAGGCATGAGAATCGCTTCAACCCGGGAGGCAGAGGTTGCGGTGAGCTGAGATTGCGCCATTGCACTCCATACTGGGCAACAAGAGCGAAACTCTATCTCAAAAAAAAAAAAAGACTAAAAAAAACTGAAAATTTTGGAGCCTTTAGATAGTAGCTTACATGTCTGAAATGGGAGTTAGCAAATGCATGAATGTAGAAGTTTTTTTTTTCAGGGAGAAATTGAAATTGCTCAAAGACTATGAGCTTGAAGAAGGAAGTATTTTTTTGAGACAGAGTCTTGCTATCGCCCAGGCTGGAGTGTAGTGGCGCGATCTAGGCTCACTTCAACCGCCTCCTCCTGTGTTCAAGTGATTCTCCCGCCTCAGCCTCCCGAGTAGCTGGGACTACAGGTGTGCACTACCACACCCGACTACTTTTTGTATTTTTATTGGAGACAAGGTTTCACCATGTTGGCCAGGCTGGTCTCAAACTCCTGACCTCAGGTGATCCACCCACCTTGGCCTCCCAAAGTGCTGGGATTACAGCCGTGAGCCACTGTACCCATCCCCTAATTTATTATTTTAGGAATTTGGTTCAGAGTTGTGATTGAAATCTATTGCATTTATTTTTGCCTTTGATATTTTTAGACTGAGCACTTTTTTTTTTTGAGACGAAGTTTCGCTCTTGTCACCCAGGCTGGAGTACAAGGCATGATCTTGGCTCACTGCAACCTTTGCCTTCTGGGTTCAAGTGATTCTCCTGCCTCAGCCTTCCCAGTAGCTGGGATTACAGTTGTGCACCACACACCCAGCTAATTTTTGTATTTTTGGTAGAGATGGGGTTTTACCATGTTGGCCAGGTGAACTCCTGACCTCAGGTGATCCACCAGCCTCAGCCTCGCAGAGTGCTGAGGTGTGAGCCGTGGAGCCTGTTCTTAGACTGAGGACTTAAAAAGTGAGGTCAGGGTGGGCGTGGTGGCTCACGCCTGTAATCCCAGCACTTTGGGAGTCTGAGGCGGGTAGATCACCTGAGATGAGGATTTCAAGATCAGCCTGGCCAACATGGCGAAACACCGTCTCTACTAAAAATACAAAAAATTAGCTAGGCACACTGGCGGGAGCCTGTAATCTGAGCTACTCAGGAGGCTGAGGCAGGAGAATCGCTTGAACCCGGGAGGCTGAGGTTGCAGTGAGCCGAGATTGCCCCATTGCATTCCAGCCTGGGCGACAGGAGAGAAACTGCCTCTCAAGAAAAAAAAAAAGCCATCCTGGCCAACATGGTGAAACCTCGTCTCTATGAAAAATACCAAAGCTAGCCGGGTATGGTGGCGGACGCCTGTAGTCCTAGCTACTCGGGAGGTTGAGGCAGGAGGATCACTTGAACCTGGGAGGTGGAGGTTGCAGTGAGCTGAGATTGCGCCACTGCCCTCCAAACTGGCGAGAGGGAGACTCCGTCTCAAAAAAAAAAAAAAAAAATAAGCAGTCAATCTTAGAATGCAAAGTTAGGTAAGCAATAAGGCTTGAGAAAAGTGTAATTAAAAATAACTGTTCTATGTAGTCATATAATATTAACGTATTCAAGCTGTTCACAGTTGATTTAAGTTATTGATGCAGTAGGTATAGTTACTATGCTGGGAATTTTAGAAAATCCATAGCAAATTGCTATTTGTCTCTTTTTGTCTGTAATCTTGGCTGGGTTTGGTGGCTAACACCTGTAATTCTAGCAAATTTGGAAGCCAAGACAGAAGGATTGCTTAGGGCCCAGAGTTCGAGATTAGACTGGGCAACATACTGAGATCCTGTCTCTACACTCAGTTGGATGTGGTGGTATTCCTGTAGTCCCAGCTACTCAGGAGGCTGAGGCAGTAGTAGGATCGCTTGAGCCCAGAAGTTTGAGACTGCAGTGAGCCATGATCACGCCACTGCATTCCAGCCTAGGCAGCAGAGCAAGATCCTGTCAAAAAAAAAAAAAGGAGAAAATTCTCTTGGCAGTGGGTAAGAGTAGTTATTAGGGTTGTAGATTTCCTGTCTAGAATTAGAAAGAAGGGTCACATTTTCTGTTATTTTGTGTATCTACCTCTAAGTGGACTGTTTGCCTCTTATCACGAATGAGTAGCCTCTTCAGTTTACCATCATGTGCTCTTATTTTCTCGGCATACAGTGAAGTGAAGTGAAGTGATTGTCATTACAATTTGTAATTCTAACCTGGTACTTTAATTGGGTTGATAATTTCTTTTTTTTTTTTTTGAGACGGAGTCTCACTCTGTTGCCCAGGCTAGAGTGCAGTGGCCGGATCTCAGCTCACTGTAAGCTCCACCTCCCGGGTTTTATGCCATTCTCCTGCCTCAGCCTCCTGAGTAGCTGGGACTACAGGCGCCTGCCACATTGCCCGGATAGTTTTTTGTATTTTTTAGTAGAGACGGGGTTTCACCGGGTTAGCCAGGATGGTCTCGATCTCCTGACCTCGTGATCCGCCCATCTTGGCCTCCCAAATTGCTGGGATTACAGGCTTGAGCCACTGTGCCCGGCCTGGGTTGATATTTTCTAATTCTTCCCAGTGTACAAAGGCTTTGTGCTTTGTTGTTATTGTTGTTGAGACAGGCTAGGTGCTTTGGATGTGGAGAATTAAATGAGCGTGGCATTTTCGGAGGATACTTGTTGGAGATTGCTTGGGTAGGATGGATGTAGTCAGGTAATGGGGCCTAGAAATTCAGACTGAAGCATTTGTTGTTGATGTGAAGCATTTGGTGTTGAGAGATTTTAGCTGAGAAGTCATGTAAAATCTGTTTGGAAGACTTTGACTAGGGGAGATTAGAGGCAAGGTTAGGATGTAGGTGTCTGTTGCAATAGTAATTAAGACTTAAGAATTGGCCCAGTGGCATGTACTTGTAGTCCTAGCTACTCCGGAGGCCGAGGCAGGAGGATCGCTTGAGGCTGCAACGCGCTATGTATGATTGTGCCTGTGAATAGCCACTGCACTCCAGCCTTGGCAACATAACGAGATTCTCTTAAAAACAAAAACAAAAAAACCCAAAATTAACAAAAAAACCATGAGCACAGTCTAGTACTCGAAAGAAGGGGTAAATCTAAAAGATTATTTCAAATGGAGAAAATTGGCAGCTCTTTTGGGGATACCTGACCTGGAGGCAGATTGGAGTCTGGATTTGAGGAATGGAGAGAGATGAGGGCAGGTGATGTTTAAGGCTTATAGTTTTGCTGCCTGAGACAAAAATGATTCCTCGGAGGTTCCTTCCTCTTTTTTACCCATCATCCCACAATTTTCTATTCCCTCCTTAGGTATCTTGGAAGAAAATTGATCTTTCCACACCTGAGGTTCTGCTGTCTATCCGACTGCCTCCTTGCTGGATGACCTTTTCTTGTTTGTTTGTTTTTTTTTTTTTTTTGAGACGGAGTCTGGCTCTGTCTCCCGGGCTGGAGTGCAGTGGCCGGATCTCAGCTCACTGCAAGCTCCGCCTCCCAGGTTTACGCCATTCTCCTGCCTCAGCCTCCCAAGTAGCTGGGACTACAGGCGCCCGCCACCTCGCCCGGCTAGTTTTTTGTATTTTTTAGTAGAGACGGGGTTTCACCGGGTTAGCCAGGATGGTCTCGATCTCCTGACCTCGTGATCCGCCCGTCTCGGCCTCCCAAAGTGCTGGGATTACAGGCTTGAGCCACCGCGCCCGGCGACCTTTTCTTGTTTGTTTGTTTTTGTTTTTTTTGAGACAGAGTCTCGCTCTGCCACCCAGGCTGGAGTGCAGTGGGGTGATATCGGCTCACTGCAACCTCCACCTCCCGGGTTCAAGCAATTCTCTGCCTCAGCCTCTGGAGTAGCTGGGATTACAGGCGCCCGCCACCACGACCGGCTAACTTTTGTATTTTTAGTAGAGATGGGGTTTCACCATCTTGGCCAGGCTGGTCTTAAACTCCTGACCTCGTGATCTACCTGCCTCAGCCTCCCAAAGTACTAGGATTACAGGCATGAGCCACCGCGCCCAGCCTTTTTTTTTTTTTTTTTTAAGATGGGTTCTCGCTCTGTTGCCCAGGCTGGAGTGCAGTGGCATGATCTCAGCTCACTGCAACCTCCACCTCCTGGGTTCAAGCGATTCTTGTGCCTCAGCCTCCCAAGTAGCTGGGATTGCAGGTGCCCTCCACCATGCCTGGCTAATTTTTGTATTTTTAGTGGAGACAAGGTTTCACCATGTTGGCCAGGCTGGTCTCGAACCCCTGACCTCAAGTGATCCACCTGCCTCAGCCTTTCAAAGTGCTGGAATTACAGGTGTGAGCCACCACGACCTGCATACCACTTTTTAAATAGTCCTTTTTTGAATGCTTACTCTCTTTTTCTTCCTCTTTCTCTGCAGTCTCATCCACTTTCATTGATTCTGCTGCTACTCCACTCTATGATACTCTCTTCTGAACTGACTTCAAACCACGAAATTCTAATTGTCAACTGAGCTGCTCCTCTACCTTGTGTCATATTCACCTAAAATGTAATATTACTTCCTTTTTTATTTTTCCTTTGGACAGGGTCTTTCTCTGTCACCCAGGCTGGAGTGCAGTGGTGCCATCTCTGCTCACTGCAATCTCTGCCTTCTGAGTTCAAGTGATTCTCCTGCCTCAGCCTCCTAAGTAGCTGGGACTACAGGCGCCCACCACCATGCCTGGCTAATTTTTGTATTTTTAGTAGAAACAGGGCTTTGCCATGTTGGCAATGCTGGTCTCAAACTCCTGACCTCAAGTGATCCGCTTGCCTCCGCCTCCCAAAGTGCTGGGATTACAGGCATGAGCCACTGAGCCCAGCCTATTATTTTCATTTTGAACCCATCTCTTTTATTGCCAAATACGCATTTACTTCTGTGTTCACGATGACGTCATTATCCTGTTCTTCTCAAAGCTGGAATCCTTGCAGTCACTTATTCATTTAAATGATTAAAATACAATTGAATACCTCTTGAGCCAGGCACTGCCAGTATAATAAAAAATAAAAAAATTTTAAAAAGGAAAGAGATAGTCTGCTTTTAAAGAACTTCACTGTGTGGCAAAAACTAGCGTAAACAATGACAATACAGAATACTAAGTAGTCTGGTAGGTGTTATGTATGCAATACTTTGGGAGTGTGAAGGAAGGCATGCCTGGAATAATCAGGGAGGACTTCACAGAGTGGTTATTTATAGTTTGAGCAGAGACATACCAGTAAGAGGGAATACCATATGCAAGTGGCGAGAAATCCTTGGCTAGCTATCTGGGAAGAGTGGGGTTGTCAGGAGATAAAGGTATATAGATAGGCTTATATGCCGTACTGTATAGTTAAATGTTTTTACTATTACAAAATTTTACAGATGCCCTCAGATTCTCTCTTTATTCATTTTTCTATGACATCTTTATTGTTGGTTTTCATTTAGTCTTTCCTTCCAGTCCATCCTATATAAAATTACTTCCTACTTCCAAAGTGAGAAATATTGGGTCTCTACTTAAATTTATAACTTAAATGACGCACACCTCATTTTCTAAACAGATAAAACCCAAATTCAGTGTTCTTTTTGATAGGATCCTGTCCTGACCTTTCCAAATCTTATGCTAGAGCCTTGTGTACCCTGAGTTCAGCCAAACTGGACTCTTAATGGTCCCTTGCTCCATATTCTCCCCTTGCTTATGCCTTTATTCTCCTGGTCTGATTCATCTTTGCATCTTAACAGCATATACCATGGTGCCTTCTTTTTACTGGGGACATATCGAGTTAATGAATGAATCATGCTATTACAGAGGTACAGTTTGGGAAGGGGAGTGAGTACATTTTAGCTAGGAAGGTTATGAGTGGATTGTCAGCCTTCATCATTTTCAGTGGACCAAATTTCTAAAACTTTACAGGTTGGTTGGTTTTTCTTTTTTCATTTCCTCATGTACTCAATTTCTTTTTTTTTTTTTTTTTTTTTTGAGACGGAGTCTTGCTCTGCCACCCAGGCTGGAGTGCAGTGGCCGGATCTCAGCTCACTACAAGCTCCGCCTCCCGGGTTTACGCCATTCTCCTGCCTCAGCCTCCCGAGTAGCTGGGACTACAGGCGCCCGCCTCGTCGCCCGGCTAGTTTTTTGTATTTTTAAGTAGAGACAGGGTTTCACCGTATTAGCCAGGATGGTCTCGATCTCCTGACCTCGTGATCCGCCCGTCTCGGCCTCCCAAAGTGCTGGGATTACAGGCTTGAGCCACCGCGCCCGGCCAAACATCTGTTTTTAAAACGACAAGCTTCTTAATATCTCATGCATTAATTTTTTTCTCCATTCTCAACTTTCACTCTCCTAATTAAGGATAATAATTTTTTTTTTTTTTTGTAAGATGGTATCTTGCTCTGTTGCACAGGTTGGAGGGCAGTGGTGCGATCTTGGCTCACTGCAATCTCCGTCTCCCATGTTCAAGCGATTTTGCTGCCTCAGCCTCCTGAGTAGCTGGGATTACAGGTGGGGTTTCACCGTGTTGGTTAGGCTGGTCTTGAACTGCTGACCTTGTGATCCGCCTGCCTCAGCCTCCCAAAGTGCTGGGATTACAGGCGTGAGCCACTGCACCTGGCCAAGGATAATAAATTATAATGGTTTTAGGCTGGACATCTCTGACTGCATACTGCACTATCTCTTTAGTAGAAGAAGTCCCTTAATGTCTCTGAGGCCCATTTCCTCAGTTATAAATTATGGCTAGTACCTGCCTCGGAGGGTTGTTGAGTCTACGACACAAGATAATTTTTTTTTTTTTTTGAGACAGAGTCTCACTCTAATGCCCAGGCTGGAGTGCAAAATGGCATGATCTTGGCTCACTGCAACCTCCACCTCCTGGGTTCAAGTTGATTCTTCTGCCTCAGCCTCCCGAGTAGCTTGGGTTATAGGCGTGCACGCCACACCGGGCTAATATTGTATTTTTAGTAGAGATGGGGGTTTGCCATGTTCGGCCAGGCTGGTCGAACTCCTGACCTCAGGTGATCGACCCACCTCAGCCTCCCAAAGTGCTAGGATTATACAGGCGTGAGCCATCCCTCCTGGCCATGACACAAGATAATTTATGTGAAGTAATACAGTGCTAGTCCTGAAGTAGGTACGCTGTTAAGTGATGCCTACTGCTGCATGCCAAGAGCCAAATGTACATTTGAAAGAGTTGTGAATTTCAAGAAAGATATTTTTGAGTTTTTATTTCTTTCTGAGACAGGGTCTCACACTTTCGCCCAGGCTAGAGTGCAGTGGCGTGACCTTGGCTCCTGGCTGGGCCGAAGTGATCCGCCGCCCTCAGCCTCCCAAGGTGTTGGGATTACGGGCATGAGCCATTGCGTTTGGCAGAGTTTTTGTTTTTTTTCTCTATTTTTCCAAACTTATTTAATTAGTAAGATAAAGACATTAACTGCTGTTTACAGTTTCCATTTTTAATTAATAATCAGGAGTATTTGTATTTTTGTTTGATAATCAGAATAATTTAATTTGTGCAATAGGATCAATAGCTTTCTGTATTCCAACTGTTAAGTGGTGTAAGTTTATTACATTGTCACTTTTTGCAGGTTGTCCTTTGTCCTAGATAGAAATGTTTAATTTCTTCTTCCTGGTTTTCAGGAGAGCCCATTGAAAGGAGATCCAATCTCTGAAATTTAGTGGTAGGATAATAACAATTGAACAGTTATTTCTGAATCTAATTTAAATAATCTCAATTGTAGCCTTTTAAAGCAATTCCTATGAACCTTTTTGAATTTAGAAAAGTCATACTTGGCCGGGCATCTATAATCCCAGCACTTTGGGAGGCTGAGGCAGGTGGATTATCTGAGGTCAGGAGTTCAAGACCAGCCTGGCCAACGTGGTGAAACCCTGTCTCTACTGAAAATAAAAAAAAAATAAGCCAGGTGTGGTGGCACGTGCCTGTAGTTCCAGCTACTCAGGAGACTGAGGCAGGAGGATCACTTGAATCCGGGAGGCAGAGGTTGCAGTGAGCTGAGATTGTGCCACTGCACTCCAGTCTGGGTGACAGAGTGAGACTTCGTCTCAAAAAAAAGAAAAGGCAAACTTAGAAGTGGAATATAAAAATACCTTGATTTTTGTCACTTTTCATATGCTCCCTCATTTATACTCTTAATATTCTATTAGAAATTGTCTCTTCTCTCCACACACCCCTTTTTTTCCCTTTTGGTTAATATGTTAAGACATCTTTTCATAGAAACATGTAACAGGTTTTTTTTTTTTTTTTGAGGTCAGCATCTTGTTCTGTTGCTCAGGCTGGAGTCCACAACTCACTGCAGCCTAGACCTCCTGTGTTAAAGTGATTCTCCTACTTCAGCCTCATGAGTAGTTAGGACTACAGGGCCATGCCACCACGCCTGGCTAATTAAAGAAAAAATTATTTGGTAGAGACAGGGTCTTGCTATGTTGCCCAGGCTGGTCTTGAATTTCTGGCTTCAAGCAATTCTACTCTGCATTAGCCACCTCAGCCACGAATATTTTCTTATTATGAAATTTTTGTTTAGATAAATGTTGATTCACATGCAGTTGTAACAAATTCCATATCCAGGCTGGGCGTGGTGGCTCACATGTGTAATCCCAGCACTTTGGGAGGCTGAGGCAGATCACCTGAGGTCGGGAATTCGAGACCAGCCTGACCAACATGGAGAAACCCCGTCTCAACTAAAAATACAAAATTAACTGGGCGTGGTGGCGCGTGCCTGTAATCCCAGCTACTCGGGAGGCTGAGGCAGGAGAATCACTTGAACGCAGGAGGTGGAGGTTGTGGTGAGCCAAGATGGTGCCATTTGCACTCCAGCCTAGGCTACAAGAGCGAAACTCCTTCTCAAAAACATAACAAAAAAAAACTCAAAATAAGGAAATTCCATGGCCTAGGCACAGTGACTCATGCCTGTAATCCCAGTGTGTTGGAAAGCTGAGGTTGGAGGGTTGCTTGAGCCCAGGAGTTTGAGGCTACAGTGAAGTATGATTGTGCCACTGCACTCTACCCTAGGTGACAGAGTATGACCCTTCCACTTATGAAAAAGAATAGAGAGGTCCCTTGTATATTTTGCCTGGTTTTGCAATGGTAGTATTTTGCAAAAAATATCTAATACCACAGAACCAGAATATTGATGTTGATGTAATTCACTGAATTTTTTTTTTTTTTTTTTTTTTTGAGACGGAGTCTCCATCTGACACCCAGGCTGGAGTGCAGTGGCTCTATTTCGGCTCACTGCAACCTCCACCTCCCAGGTTCAAGCAATTCTCCTGCCTCAGCCTCCCGAGTAGCTGGTACTACAGACACATGCTATGATACCCGGGGTGTTTCACCGTGTTAGCCAGGGCGATGTCAGTCTTCTGACCTCGTAATCTGCCTGCCTTGGCCTCCCAAAGTGTTGGAATTACAGGCTTGAGCCACCGCGTCCAGCCAGTCTTACTAAGGCATTGATGTTCATATAATTTATCCATCTTATTCAGATGTCCTTAAATTTTATTTTTTTCCTTAAAAGAAATATGTATTTCTATCAGGACATATTCTGGATGTCCCCAGTTTTACTGGTAGTCTTTCATTGTGTGTATATTAAGTTCTTTATGTTTTTAGTACCTGTGTAGGTTAGTATATCCACGACTGCAGTCAAGTTTCTAAATGTTTGCTGGGTGCAGTGGAGAATCGCTTGAACCCAGGAGGCAGAGGTTGCAGTGAGCTGAGATCACGCTGCTGCCCTCTAGCCTAGGTGACAGAATATGTCTCTGTCTCAAAAAAAAAAAAAAAAAAAAATGTCGCTGAACAATTCTAATACCATAAGGATCCCTGCTGTTGCCAGCCCTTTTATAACTACATCCGTCATCTTCAAGGCAACCTTTCCATCTCTTTTTTGTATGTGACAGTGTCTTGCTCTGCTGCCTGGGCTGGAGTGCAGTAGTTGCATCTCAGCTCACTGCAACCTCTGCGTCCCAGGCTTAAGCGATCCTCCCACCTCAGCCTCCTGATTAGCTGGGATTACAGGCCTCTGCCACCACACCCAGCTAATTTTCATATTTTTAGTAGAGACGGAGTTTCGCCATGTTGGCCAGGGTAGTCTTGAACTCCTGGCCTCAAGTGATCCACCTGCATTGGCCTCCCAAAGTGCTGGGATTACAGGTGTGAGCCACCGTGCCTGGCCCTAGTTTTTTCCTTTTTATCACTAAGTAATATTCCATGATACAAATATACCATGGTTTGCTTGACCATTCACCTGTTGGGGAACATCTGGGCCAATGCTACCTTTTGGTGATTAAGGTAAAAGTACTGTTAATGTTCATTTATGGGGTTTTGTGTGACTATAAGTTTTCACTTCTCTGGGATGAATACCAGTAGAAAAATTGCAGGATTATATGGTAATTGCATGTTAAGTTTTTTTGTTTTTTTTTTTTTTTTCTTGAGAGGGAGTTTTGATCTTGTTGCTCGGGCTGGAGTGCAATGACGTGATCTTGGCTCACTCCAACCTCTGCCTCCTGGGTTCAAGTGATTGTCCTTCCTCAGCCTCCCATGTAGCTGGGATTATAGGCGTCCACCACCACGCCCAGCTCATTTTTGTATTTTTAGTAGAGAGGGGGTTTCACCATGTTGGCCAGGCTGGTCCCGAACTCTTGACCCCAGGTGATCCACCCTCCTCGGCCTCCTGAAGTGCTGGGATTACAGGCATGAGCCACGGCGCACGGCCAATGTTCAGTTTTATAAGAAACTACCAAGGTGTTTTCCATAGTGTCTGTACCATTTACGTTCTCACTATCAGTATATGAGTGTTCCAGTTTCTTTGTTTTTTTGAGACGGAGTCTCACCCTGTCGCCCAGGCTGAAGTACAATGGCACGATCTCAGCTCACTGCAACCTCTGCTACCCAGCTTCAAGTGATTCTCCTGCCTCAGCCTCCCGAGTAGCTGGGATTACAGGCGTGTGCCACCATGCTCGGCTAATTTTTTGTGTTTTTAGTAGAGATAGGGTTTCACCATGTTGGCCAGGCTGGTCTTGAACTCCTGACCTCAGGTAATCCACCCGCCTTGGCCTCCCAAAGTACTGGGATTTCAGGCATGAGCCACCACACTTGACAGAGTGATTCAGTTTCTATGCATCCTCACCAGCATTTGGTGCTGTCACTACTTTAATTTTAGCCATTCGTGTAGATATGTAGTAATGTCTCATCTCATTGTGTTTTTTTTTTTTTTTTGAGACGGAATGTTGCTCTTGTTGCCCAGGCTGGAGTACAGTGGTGCCATCTCGGCTCACTGCAACCTCTACCTGCTGAGTTCAAGCAATTCTTGTGCCTCAGCCTCTGGAGTAGCTGGGATTATAGGTGTGTGTCACCATGCCTGGCTAATTTTTGTATTTTTTAGTAGAGATGGGATTTCATCATATTGACCAGGCTGTTCTCGAACTCCTGACCTCAGGTGATCCGCCCACCTTGGCCTCCCAAAGTGCTGGGATTACAGTTTTGTATGGTGGATTCCATACAGAGAGAGTTTTTGATTTATTCTAGATTAGTAGTCCCTAGCCTTTTTGGCACCAGGGACCAATTTCCTGGGAAACAGTTTTTCCACAGGCGGGAGTGGGATGGTTTGGGGATGAAACTTTTCCACCTTAGATTACAGGCATTAGTTAGAATCTCATAAGGAGCGCGCAACCTAGATCCCTTGCATTCGCAGTTCACAATAGGGTTCATGATCCTCTCAGAATCTAATGCCACCCGGATCTGACAGGAGTGGGATCTCAGGCAATAATGCTCCCTTGTCTGCTGTTCACCTCCTGTTATGCAGCCCAGTTCCTAACAGACTCAGGACCAGTACCAGTCTGCGGCCTGGGCATTGGAGACCGCTGTTCTAGATGACCCACATTCTTTTAAATGCCTGTATACAAACCATACTTTCTTTCTTTTTTCTTTGAGACACTCTCACTTATTGCCCAGGCTAGAGTGCAATTGCATGATCTTGGCACACTGCAACCTCTGCCTCCCAGGTTCAAGCGATTCTCCTGCCTCAGCCTCCCAAGTAGTTTGGACTGCAGGCGCATCCCACAATGCCTGGCTAATTTTTTTTATTTGTATTTTTTAATTTTTATCTTATTTATTTATTTTTTGAGTCAGAGTCTCGCTCTGTCACCCAGGCTGGAATGCAATGGCACGATCTCGGCTTACTGCAACCTCTGCCTCCTGAGCTCAAGCGATTCTCTTGCCTCAGCATCCCATGTAGCTGGGATTATAGTCACTCGCCACCATAGCCAGCTTTTTTGTATTTTTAGTAGAGACAGAGTTTTGCCATGTTGTCCATGCTGGTCTCGAACTCCTGAGTTAAGACAGTCCACTGCCTTGGCCTCCCAAAGTGCTGGGATTACAGATGTGAGCCACTGGACCATCCCACAAACCATACTTTGAAAATGTTGCTTCCATTTTTAGATAATTTGTTAGGGAACCAATAAAATCATACGTACTTGTGATTTTCCCTTAGTAGATTGGAACAAATTTTAGTGTTTGTTGCTGTTATTAGGTGAAATTACTTTATTAATACCTCTAAAGTTCCTTTCATATCGCTAGTGACCTTATATGAAATACCATACTACTCTTTTTTTTTTCTTTTTTGAGACGGAAGTCTCGCTGTATCGCCGGGGCTGGAGTGCAGTGGCCAGATATCAGCTCACTGCAAGCTCCGTCTCCCTGGTTCCCGCCATTCTCTGCGTCAGCCTCCCGAGTAGCTGGGACTACAGGCGCCCGCCACCTCGCCCAGCTAGATTTTTGTATTTTTTTAGTAGAGACAGGGTTTCACCGTGTTAGCCAGGATGGTCTCAATCTCCTGACCTCGTGATCCGCCCGTCTCGGCCTCCCAAAGTGCTGGGATTACAGGCTTGAGCCACCGCGCCTGGCCATAATACTCTTTTAGCAATTGCTGGAAAGATAGAATCTATTTTGGAGAATGAACAATTACATTTACATGTTAAATTAAAAGTAATTACTGGTTATGTGATATTCCCTAACATACCAGAATGAGTCTGAAGATAGTCTTTCTTTGAAAATTATGAGTCTTTATTTCCTGTGTTATCTCTGATTTCTCTTGATGCTGTAATTGGAGCTGTTGGGTCTCCCTGGTGAAAGTAGGTGATGTGCAAGTTGTGTCTGTACCCAGTGAAAATAACAGACATTAATGCCACACTAATTTGTCATTGGAATTTTACATTCAAAAGCATTTCTTTTCTTTTTAAAAATATGATTGTAAATTCATAATTTATAGTTGTATATACCAGAGGCATTTCTTTAACATTGTAGTTGGTTCAACTACAATGAAAATATGTTGTTTGTTTTTATAATTAGTATATTGGGGAACAGCATTTCCATCATGTCACAATATATTAAGAATGGCCAGCAGGACACGGTGGCTCACGTCTGTAATCCCAGCACTTTGAGGCCTAGGCAGGAGGATCACCTGAAGTCAGGAGTTGGAGACCAGCCTGGCCAACTTGGTAAAACCCCTATCTACTAAAAATGCAAAAATTAGCCAGGCGTGATGGCAGGTGCCTGTAGTCCCAGGTACTCGGGAGGCTGAGGCACAAGAATCCAAAATTGAACCCAGGAGATGGAGGTTGCAGTGAGCCGAGATTGTGCCAATTCTCTCCAGCCTGGACAACAGAGTGAGACTCAGTCTTTTCTTATTTTTATTTTTATTTTTGAGATGGAGTTTCGCTCTATTTGCCCAAGCTGGAGTGCAATGGCATGATCTCAGCTCACTGCAACCTCTGCCTCCCGGGTTCAAGCGATTCACCTACCTCAGCCTCTTGACTAGCTGGGATTACAGGCATGTGCCACCACGCCTGGCTAATTTTTTTATTTTTAGTAGAGATGGTCAGGCTGGTCTCGAACTCCCAACCTCTGGTGATCGGCCCGCTCCGGCCTCCCAAAGTGCTGGGATTACAGGCATGAGCCACCGTACCTGTCCTTATTTACTTTTTATTTTTCGAGACAGGGTCTCACTCTTTTGCCTAGGCTGGAGTGCAGTGATGCAGTCACAACTCACTGCAGCCTCAACCTCCCAGTCTCAAGCAATCCCCACACCTCTGCCCCTCCGAGTAGGCTGGGACTATAGGTGTGTGCCACCATGCCCAGCTAAGTTTTTCTTTCTTTCTTTCTTTTTTTTTTTTTGAGATGGAGTCTCACTCTGTCGCCCAGGCTGGAGTGCAGTGGCCGGATCTCAGCTTACTGCAAGCTCCGTCTCCCGGGTTCACGCCATTCTCCTGCCTCAGCCTCCCGAGTAGCTGGGACTACAGGCGCCCGCCATCTCGCCCGGCTAGTTTTTTTGTATTTTAGTAGAGACGGGGTTTCACCGTGTTAGCCAGGATGGTCTCGATCTCCTGACCTTGTGATCCGCCCGTCTCGGCCTCCCAAAGTGCTGGGATTACAGGCTTGAGCCACCACGCCCGGCCTTTCTTTTTTTTGAGACAGAGTTTCGCTCTGTTGCCCAGGCTAGAGTGCAGGGGCGTGATCTCAGCTCACTGAAAGCTCCGCCTCCCAGGTTCACACCATTCTCCTGCCTCAGCCTCCCAAGTAGCTGGGACTACAGGCGCCCGCCACCACGCCCGGCTGATTTTTTGTATTTTGGTAGAGACAGGATTTCACCATGTTAGCCAGGATGGTCTTGGTCTCCTGACCTCGTGATCCATCTGCCTCAGCCTCCTAAAATGCTGGCGTAACAGGCATGATGAGCCTCTGCACCCGGCCGTGCCCAGCTAATTTTTATATATTTTTTTGTAGGGATGGGATCGCACTATGTTCCCTCGGCTAGTCTTTAACTGTTAGTTTCAAGTGGTCCTCCTGCCTCGGCCTCCCAAAGTGTTGGGATTACAGGCGTGAGCCACTGTGCCCAGCCAGGTTGTGTGTGTATGTATATGTGTAGGTCTGTATGTTTGTATATGCTTTTATTTATTTATTTATTTATTTATATTTTTATTTTTTGAGACAGAGTCTCGCTCTGTCCCCCAGGCTGGAGTGCAGTGGCCCGATCTTGGCTTACTGCAAGCTCCACCTTGCGGGTTCACGCCATTCTCCTGCCTCAGCCTCCCGAGTAGCTGAGACTACAGGCGCCCGCCACCACGCCCAGCTACTTTTTTTGTATTTTTAGTAGAGACAGGGTTTCACTCTGTTAGCCAGGATGGTTTCGATCTTCTGACCTCGTGATCCTCCCGCCTCGGCCTCCCAAACTGCTGGGATTACAGGCATGAGCCACCGTGCACAGCCTATATTTATTTGTTTGGAACAGAGTCTCACTCCCTCATCCAGGCCGGAATGCAGTGGCATGATCTCAGCTCACTGCAGCTTCTGCCTCCTGGGTTCAAGCGATTTTTTTTTTGAAACGGAGTCTCGCTCTGTTGCCAGGCTCACTGCAAGTTCCGGCTCCCGGGTTCACGCCATTCTCCTGCCTCAACCTCCCGAGTTAACTGGGACTATAGGTGCCCACCAGAAAGCCTGTCTAGTTTTTTATATTTTTAGTTAACGATGGGGTTTCACCATGTTAGCCAGGATGGTCTCGATCTCCTGACCTCGTGATCCGCCCGCCTCGGCTTCCCAAAGTGCTGGGATTGCAGGCGTGAGCCACCGCGCCTGGCCTTTTCTTTTCTTTTTTTTTTTGCAAGTGATTCTTGGGCCTCAGCCTCCTGATACAGGAGTGTGCCCTCAACGCCTGGCTAATTTTTGTATTTTTAGTAGAGACAGGTTTCACCACATTGGACAGGCTGGTCTCAAACTCCTGGCCTCAAGTGATCCACACTCCTCAGCCTCCCAAAGTGCTGGGATAGCAGCTGTGAGCCACCATGGCCTGCCCAGGTTTTATATTTATTAATTTTTTCTTTTAAATTTTGTGTTTATTTAGGTTTTGTATGTAAAGTGCTTTTCTAACAGAGCTTTGGGGTAGAAGTGTTAGGGCAGGTAATTAAACCACTGAAATTCTTTGGAGGAGAAGATAATTATTAGAGTTGTAAGTGAAGTCTTGGTAGGTACCTTATCAATTTCATAGTAATGTCTGTGGAATTACTATTTTTTGCTTTTTTAAAAAAATTATTTCTTGAGGATTAATTGCTGATGGTGGAATATGATTTTATATATAGTTGGCTCTTGATGTACTTATTTCTGGATGGCTTTCCAAAAGGATTTTACCATTTTAAACATAGTTCTAAATAGTGTATGAATTTAGCATTTGCCCTACACATAGATAACACTGATTTTTTTTTTTTTTTTTTTATTAAGTGGGTGCAAAATGCTACTATAGGATTGCTTTAACTAGTGCAGTTTTATCGTTGAAGATGATTTCTGCTTGTTTACTGTTTGTATTTTTTTCTAGGAGTTTTGTGTCTATATTCTTTGCTGATGTATCTTTTTGGATTTAATGTTTTATACGTATTAAACTTTCATCTCATTGGATATAAATATTTTCCCAATCTGGTTTTCATTTTAATTAATGATTTTCTATAGTTGTATAATCAGTTTCATTTATTATATAGCTAGGTCTGTTTTCGAGTGATTTATTGATTCAAAGCTTATTGTGCTTCTAGATATTTGAAAACTAACTTTGGACTCCTGTAAAAATTTGAAGAACTCATATTTACTACAGTCTTACTGATTTAATAGGAGTTTTAATATCCAGTACTATGCTAATAATTTTATAGTGTTTTTACTACAATTTTATGAGAACATAAGTTTTTAGAGCTGTGAATGGAATGTTTTCTGCTAATTGGTTATCTCTTCTGTGTAACAGACCCCTAAGTGTAGCAGGTTAGAGGAGTAAACATTTATTATCCCTTCTCACATTTTGTAAGGAATCATGGAGTGGCTTAGCTGGTGGTGCTGGCTCAGTCTCTCTAATGAATTTACAGTCAAGATGTCTGCCAGGGCTGCAGTCTCTGAAGGCTGTAGGATCCCTGTCCAAGATGGCTCATTCGTATGGCTGCTAACTCTTTGTATGAGGCCTGTTCTTTCCCACTTGGACTTCTCCATAGGCCTGCTTACTTTATGGTAGCTGGCTTTTCCCGGAGTGAGTGATCCAAGAGAGAAGGATAGATCAAGCAGGAAGATGCAGTAACTTTTTATGATGTATTCTATTGACTGGCCACACATACCAAGCAGATAGGGAAGGGATTACACAAGGGCATGAATACCATCAGGCTGGGATAATTGGGGGCCAGCTTGGAATCTGGTTACCATATCCAACCAAATAAGAAATTAATAGTTTTAATT
This sequence comes from Piliocolobus tephrosceles, assembly GCF_002776525.5. NCBI lineage: Eukaryota > Metazoa > Chordata > Mammalia > Primates > Cercopithecidae > Piliocolobus > Piliocolobus tephrosceles. The sequence goes on along the minus strand of NC_045437.1, from coordinate 113,435,177 downwards.
AAAGGAAAAGGATTATATCAAATAGACATTCGTTTATCAGTTTTTACTTTTAAGCTGAGTCAATAGTTTTTCAAATTGAAGTTTTGAATAGATATATGGTCAAAAAGTACATGAGAAGTTAACCAGTGAAGTGGCCTCTGTGCCATGTTTGCTCAGGTAACGCCTCTAATTCTTGTGCTCCCCTGGAGACCACCTTTTTTAAGGGAAAGGTAGTGGACTGTGCACACTTGGTCTTTCTTTTTCACATAATGGTATATGTTGAAATCTTTCCATTTTAGAGCATAGGTTTCCCTTTTTAATTTTATTATTATTATTTTTTTGAGACGGAGTCTCCCTCTGTTGCCCCGGTTGGAATGCAATGGCACAGTCTTGGCTCAGGGCTCACCGTCTCCTGGGTTCAAGCGATTCTCCTGCCTCAGCCACCTGAGTAGCTGGGGATTATAGTCACCTGCCACTATGCCCGGCTAATTTTTGTATTTTTAGTAGAGACGGGATTTCATCAAGTTGGCCAGGCTAGTCTTGAAATCCTGACCTCAGGTTATCCACCCACCTCAGCCTCCCAAAGTGCTGGGATTATAGGCGTGAGCCACCGCACCTGGCCTAATTTTTGTATTTTCAGTAGAAATTTTTGTATTTTGTATTTTTGTATTTCTCCAAATTGGTCAGACTGGCTGAGCTCAGGTGAGCCACCAGGCCTGACCTAATTTTTGTATTTTTAGTAGAGATGGGATTTCACCATGTTGGCTAAGCTGGTCTTGAACTCCTGACCTCAGGTGATCTGCCTGCCTTGGCCTCTCAATGTGCTGGGATTATAGGCGTGAGCCACTGTCCCTGGCTTTATTTACTGATTTATTTTAACCTGGATAGTTTTCTTTTGCATGAGTATAGACATTTTCCTATTCATACATTCTGAAAGTGAATAACTATATATATGCAATTTATTTTTATTTTTATTTATTTATTTGTTTATTTTTTGAGATGAGAGTCTCGCTCTGTCACTGAGACTAGAGTGCAATGACACAATCTCGGTTCACTGCAACCTCTGCCTCCTGGGTTAAGCAATTCTCCTCCCTTAGCCTCCCCAGTAGCTGAGATTATAGGTGTCCGCTAATTTTTGTATTTTTGCAAAATTCACTGAGCTAATTTTAGTATTGTTGGTAGAGACAGGGTTTCACCATGTTGGCCAGGCTGGTCTTGAACTCCTAACCTTAGGTGATATGCCCGACTCACCCTCCCAAAGTGCTGGGATTACAGGTGTGAGCCACTGCATCTGGCCTGCATGGGGATTCTTAATGAAGATAATTATTGTAGTTGAGGGGGAAAAGGAATAATAAATATTTATTGGACCCTAAATACCTTTGAATGTGGAATACCCTAGGTATTCTAGGGCATTTAGGGACTGAGAGAAATTCATTCCTCTGTACTCCTCCCCGGCTTTTTTTAGATTTTTTTTTTTTTTTTTTTTTTTTTTGAGGCGGAGTCTGTCGCCCGGGCTGGAGTGCAGTGGCCGGATCTCAGCTCATTGCAAGCTCCGCCTCCTGGGTTCACGCCATTCTCCTGCCTCAGCCTGTCCCAGAGTAGCTGGGACTACAGGCACCCACCACCTTGCCCTGCTAGTTTTTTGTATTTTTTTTTAGTAGAGACGGAGTTTCACCGTGTTAGCTAGGATGGTCTCGATCTCCTGACCTCGTGATCCGCCCGCCTCGGCCTCCCAAAGTGCTGGGATTACAGGCTCGAGCCACCGCTCCCGGCCTAGATTTTTTTTTTTTTTTTTTTTGAGACGGAATCTTGCTCTGTCTCCAGGCTGGAGTGCAGTGGCGCGATCTTGGCTCACCACAACCTCTGCCTCCTGGGTTGAAGCAATTCTTCTGCCTCAGCCTCCTAAGTAGCTGGGACTGTAGGTACACGCCACTATGTCCAGCTAATTTTTGTATTTTTTTGTAGAGACGGGGTTTCACCATGTTGGCCAGGATGGTGTCGTTCTCTTGACTTCCTGATCTGTCTGCCTCAGCCTCCCAGTCTTGGGATTACAGGCGTGAGCCTCCGCCCAGCCTTTTTTAGATTTTTAAGGTAATTTTTGTTAAAGCATGAACTTAAAAAATCGAACTGGGCTGGGAATGGTGGCTCATGCCTCTAGCCCCAGGACTTTCGGTGGCAGAGGCAAGTGGATTGCTTGAGCCCAGGAGTTCAAGACCTGCCTTGGCAATAATATCAAGACCCCCTCTTCATTAAAAACAATCAAGCCAGTATCTTTCTTAATACTGTTTTACATAAGAATTTTTTGTAGTATGTCACGTTTTAATGTATATTGGTTACATAGTTGCAAATTTAAAAGCATACTGGCCGGGCGCAGTGGCTCTTACCTGTAATCCCAGCACTTTGGGAGGCTGAGGCGGGCAGATCTTCTGAGGTTAGGAGTCAGAGACCAGCCTGGCCAACATGGTGAAACCCTGTCTCAGGCTGAGGCAGGAGAATTGCTTGAGCCCAGGAGGCAGAGGTTGCTGTGAGCTGAGATCGTACCACTGCATTCCAGCCTGGAGGACAGAGCGAGACTCCATCTCTAAATAAATAAATAAATAATAAATAAAGAAACGTGTACTAACTGCATTTTAAAAATGAAAGTATAGCCCAGGTACAGTGGCTCACAACTGTAATCTTAGCACTTTTGGAGGCTGAGGTGGATGGATCACCTGAGGTCGGGAGTTTGAGACTAGCCTGACCAACATAGTGAACCCTGTCTACTAAAAATACAAAATTAGCTGCTGTGGTGGCACATGCCTATAATCCCAGCTACTCAGGAGGCTGAGGCAGGAGAATTGCTTGAACCTGAGAGGCGGAGGTTGCGATGAGCTGAGATCATGCTGTTGCACTCCAGCCTGGGCAACAAGAGCGAAACTTCGTCTCCAAGAAAAAAAAGAAAAATCAAAATATAATTCGCCTAAGATAAAATTCACCCTCTTTAGTCAGGTGCAGTGGCTCATGTTTGTAATCCCAGCACTTTGGGAGGTAGAGGTGGGCAGATCACTTGAGGTCAAGGAGTTTGAGACCAGCCTGGCCAACATGGTGAAACCCCTTCTCTACTAAAAATACAAAAATTAGCCAGGTGTGGTGGCACATGCCTATAATCCACCTACTCAGGATGCTGAGTCTGTACTACAGCCCTGGGCTACAGGGTGAAGCTGTGTCTCAAAAATAAAAAATAAAATGCAGCCACTTAAAGGGTATAGAGTTGAACAACTGTTACCATTGTCTAATTCCAGAACCTTTCATCACCCCAAAAGAAAACACATTCCCAACAGTCATTTCCCATTCAGTCTCCTCTAGCCCCTCACAACCATGAATCTAATTCATGTCTCTATGTATTTGCCCATTCTAGGCATTTTGTATAAATGCAGTCATATAATTTGTGGCCTTTCGTGTCTGACTTCTTTAACTTAGCATAATGTGTGTGTGTGTGTTTTTTGTTTTTGTTTTGAGATGCTCTGTTGCCCAGGCTGGAGTGCAGTGGCACGATCTCGGCTCACTGCAAGCTCTGCCTCCCGGGTTCACGCCATTCTCCTGCCTCAGCCTCCCAAGTAGCTGGGACTACAGGCGCCCGCCACCACGCCCGGCTAGTTTTTTGTATTTTTAGTAGAGACGGGATTTCATCGTGTTAGCCAGGATGGTCTCAATCTCCTGACCTCGTGATCCGCCGGCCTCGGCCTCCCAAAGTGCTGGGATTACAGGCGTGAGCCACCGCTCCAGGCCGTCAATTTAGCATAATGTTTTAAGGCTCGTTGATGTTGTTGTATGTATGCATACTTCATTTCATTTTACTGCTGAATATTGTTTTGTATTGATACCACTTTTTGTTTGTCTTTTCATCAGTTGACAGATATTTTGTTTCTTCCACTTTGTGGCTGTTACAGGCAATGCTACGGTGAACATTTGTATTAAAGTTTTAGTGTGAATGTATGTTTTCAGTTCTCTTGGGAAAATACCTAGAAGTGGTATTGTTGGGTCATATGGTCATATGGTAATTCTTTGTTTAGCATTTTGAGGAACAGCCAGACTGTTTTACACAGTGGTTGCACTGTTTTACAGTCCTCCTACTTCAGCCTATGTGGGTTCTAATTTCTTTCTTTCTTTCTTTTTTTTTTTTTTGAGACGGAGTCTCGCGCTGTCCCCCAGGCTGGAGTGCAGTGGCTGGATCTCAGCTCACTGCAAGCTCCGCCTCCCGGGTTCACGCCATTCTCCTGCCTCAGCCTCCCGAGTAGCTGGGACTACAGGCGCCAGCCACCTTGCCCAGCTATTTTTTTTTTTTTTTTTTTTTGAGAACGGAGTCTCCCTCTGTAACCCAGG
>NC_045437.1:113347265-113430826 GCF_002776525.5 Piliocolobus tephrosceles | reverse complement strand
GCAACCTCCACCTCTCGGTTCAAGCAATTCTCCTGCCTCAGCCTCCCAAGTAGCTTAGACTACAGGCGCCTGCCACTATGCCCAGCTAATGTTTGTATTTTTGGTAGCGACAGGGTTTCACCATGTTGGCCAGGTTGGTCTTGGATTCCTGACCTCAGGTGATTTGCCCGCCTCGGCCTCCCAAAGTGCCGGGATTACAGGCATGAACCACTGCATCCGGCCGTGGGTTCTAAATTCTTAATATTCTCATCAACATTTGTTACTGTCTTTTTAATTTTAGCCTGTAATTCCAGCTACTAGGGAGACTGAGGTGGTAGCATTGCTTGAGCCCAGGAAGCTGAGGCTGCAGTGAGCCAAGATTGTACCACTGCACTCCAGGCTAGATGATGGAGTGAGACTTCATCTCAAAAAAAAAAAAAAAAAGTAATGGCAAAAACAGGAATTATTTTGCACCAACCTAAATATTTTGGTCTTTAATATCTTTGAAACATTTTTTATGTATAGTTTTTAGTGTATGTGCGTGTGTGTATATATATGTATGAGATGGAGTCTCACTCTGTCACCCGGGCAGGAGTGCAGTGGTGCCATCTTGCCTTTCCACAGCCTCCACCTCCTGGGTTCAAGTGATTCTTGTACCTCAGCCTCCCAAGTTGCTGGGATTACAGGTGCTCGCCACCATGCCTGGATTTTTTGTCTTAATTCATGAAAGATGAATTCAGTCTGCAGTTGTTGTTTTTCTCTTTTTCTTTCCTTTTGTTTTTTGTTTGTTTGTTTTTGAGACAAAGTCTCACTCGGTTGCTCAGGCTGGAGTGCAGTGGCGGGATCTTAGCTCCCTGTAACCTGTGTCCCTGGTTCAAGTGATTCTGGTGTCTCAGCTTCCCAAGTAGCTAGGATTACAGGTGTGTGACACCACACCTGGTTAATTTTTGTATTTTTAGTAGAGATGGGGTTTCACTGTATTGGTTAGGCTGGTCTCAAAACTCTTGACCTCAGGTGAACCGCCCACCTAAGCTTTCCAAAGTGCTGAGATTACATACATGAGCCACCAAGTCTGGCCTAAGTCTGAATTTTTTTTTTTTTTTTTTTTGAGATGGAGTTTCCCTCTTGTTGCCCAGGCTGGAGTGCAATGGTGCAATCTCGGCTCACTGCAACCTCCGCCTCCCAGGTTCAAGCAGTTCAGCTTCAGCCGGGATCCCGAGTAGCTGGGATTACAGACATGTACCACCACGCCTGACTGATTTTGTATTTTTATTAGAGACAGGGTTTCTCCATGTTGAGGCTGGTCTCCAACTCCTGACCTCAGGTGATCCGCCTGCCTCAGCCTCCCAAAGTGCTGGGATTATAGGTGTGAGCCACTGCGCACAGTCGAATTTTTTTTTTTTTTTTTGATGGATTCTCGCTCTGTGGCCCAGGCTGGAATGCAGTGGTGTGATCTTAGCTCTCTTCAACCTCTGCCTCCTGGCTCAAGCGATTCTTCTGCCTCAGCTTCCTGAGTACCTGGGACCACAAGCGTGCACCACCGTGCCTGAATAATATTTTTGTATTTTTGTAGCGATGGAGTTTCACCATGTTGGCCAGGTTGATCTCAAACTCCTGACCTCAGGTGATGTGCCCACCTCCACCTTCCCAAGTGTTGGGATTACAAGCATGAGCCACTGCACCTGGCTAAGTCTACAGTTTTCTTGTGATGTCTTTGTCTGGTGTTGGTATCAGGGTAATACTGTCTTCAAGATTACCCTTGAATGAGCTTTACTTCATTTTTTATGTGATTTTTTTCTTTTTTTTTTTTTTGAAACGGAGTCTTGCTCTGCCACCCCGGCTGGAGTGCAGTGGCCGGATCTCAGCTCACTGCAAGCTCCGCCTCCCGAGTTTACGCCATTCTCCTGCCTCAGCCTCCCGAGTAGCTGGGACTACAGGCGCCGCTACCTCGCCCGGCTAGTTTTTTGTGTTTTTTAGTAGAGACGAGGTTTCACCATGTTAGCCAGGATGGTCTCGATCTCCTGACCTCGTGATCCGCCCGTCTCGGCCTCCCAAAGTGCTGGGATTACAGGCTTGAGCCACCGCGCCCGGCCTTTATGTGATTTTTTTCTTTTAATTTTTCTTTTTTTTTGCTTTTTTGTTTTTGAGACAGAGTCTCACTCTGTCATACAGACTGGAATCCACGTTCTAGGCTCGCTGCAGCCTCTACCTCCCAGGTTTAAGACACTCTCCTGCGTCAGCCTCTTGAGTAGCTGGGATTACAGGCACGTGCCACCACGCCCGGCTGATTTTTTTGTATTTTTAGTAGTAACGGGCTTTCACCATGTTGGCCAGGCTGGTCTCGATCTCCTGACTTCAAGTGACCTGCCTTCCTTAACCTCCCAAAGTGTTGGAATTACAGGCGTGAGCCACTGTGCCTGGCCTGCAATTACTTTTTAAGTTCTCAATTAAAAGAGAGTTTATCAAGGACTTTTTTTTGTAATTTTGTGTTTTGAAAATTGCTAACGTTAACTGGGACAGTACTTTCATTTATTTATTTGTCACTCAGTTGTTTTTTTGAGTTGCCCACTATGTCCCAGGCACTGGTAAGATAGGAATATCATTGTCCCTGAGGCAGGGTAAGATGTGCTTCGTTGAGAGGAGCATGATCTAGGATTATAAGGACTGAAATAGCTGCTGCTTTGGGAGAATAAAAAGTTGAGTATGGGCCAGGCGTGGTGCTGATGCCTGTAATCCCAGCACTTTAGGAGACTGAGGTGGGAGGCTAGAGTCCAGTAGTTTGAGATAAGCCTGGCGAACATGTGGAGATCTGGCCTCTACAAAAAATAAATTAGCTGGGTGGAGTGGCTCAGGAGTTCCAGGCTGCAGTGAGCTATGATTATGCACTCCAGACTGCGTGACAGAGTGAGATGCTGTCTCAAAAAAAAAAATTAGTGTGGCATGATTAGGCTGGGAGGGTGGGGGAGGAAGGGATAACATTGGAGGGGTAGGCAAGATATAGATAGATCTTTCCCTATATTCTCCTATTTTTTTTTTAATTAATATTTTTTTCTGAATAGAGGTAGGGTCTCACTATTTTGCCCAGGCTGGGTCTCAAACTCCTGGGCTCAAGCAATCTTTCCATCTAGGCCTCTATTTTTTGTGCCAACGATTGAAATTATATATTTTTCTACCTGAATTTTTCCTGTGAACATTGGGTTTTGTGTCTATGAACCTGTTTTCTGTTTCTTTCTTTCTTTCCTTCCTTCCTTCCTTCTTTTCTTTTCTTTTCTTTTCTTTTCTTTTCTTTTCTTTGCTTGCTTGCTTGCTTCTCTTTCTTAGATAGAGTCCAGCCTGGAGTGCTGTGGCACAATCTTGGCACACTTGCAACCTCTGCCTCCCGGGTTCAAGTGATTATCTAACTTCCTCCACGCCTGGCTAATATTTGTATTTTTAGTAGAGATGGGGTTTCACCATGTTGGCCAGCCAGGTTAGTCTCGAATTCTTGGTTTCAACAGATCCACCCGCCTTAACCTGCCAACATGCTAAGATTGACAGGTGTGAGCCACTGTTCCAGGCACTTGTTTCTGTTTCTTAATTTTGACTGCTACTCAGTGGGAAAAAGCACAGATTAAATCTAATTGAGGCTGGGCGCTGTGGCTCACTCCTGGAATTTCAGCACTTTGGGAGGCTGAGGTGGGCAGATCACTTGAGGTCCAGAGTTCGAGACTAGCCTGGCCAACATGAGGAACCCTAATCTGTACTAAAAACACAAAAATTAGCCGGACGTGGTGGCTCATGGCTGTAGTCCCAGCTACTTGGGAGGCTGAGGCATGAGAATTGCTTCAGCCTGGGAGGCGGAGGTTGCAGTGAGCTGAGATCATGACACTACGCGCCAGGTTGGGCAAGAGAGTGAGACTCGGTCTTAAATTAAAAAAAAAAAAAATCTAGTTGAAAAATGTCATCGGGTCTTTCCAAATTTTTACTGGGAATTTGTTAAAATTAACCAGGCTGGAAGTCATTATAGTTTTATTGTTTGTTTGTTTTTTTGAGATGGGGGGGTCTCACTCCGTCACCCAGACTGGAGTTCAGTGGCAGGATCTTGGCTCACTGCAACCTCCGCATCCCAGATTCAAGCGATCCTCTCACCTCTGCCTCCTAAGTAGCTGGAACCACAGCCGTGTGTCACCATGCCTGGCTAATTTTTGTATTTAGTAGAGGCAGGGTTTCACTCTGTTGGCCAGGCTGGTCTCAAACTTCTGAGCTCAAGCGATCTGCCAGCCTTGGCCTCCCAAAGTGCTGGGATTACAGGCACGAGTCACCTTACCTTGCCCATTATAGCTTTTTTGAGGCTGGGTCTTACTCTGTTGTGCAGGCTGGACTGCAGTGGTGCAATCTCAGCTTACTGCCTCCTGGGCTCAAGCAGTCCTCCCATTTCAGCCTCCTGAGTAGCTGGCACAGGCGCTACCTCGCCTGTTTTTTTGAGTTTTTTAGAGATAGGGTTTTGCCATGTTTGCCCAGGCTGGTCTAGAATTCATGAGCTGAAGTGATCTACCTACCTCGCCCTCTCAATATGCTGGGATTACAGGCATGAGCCACTATGCTCAGCCATACCCGGCTAATTTTAAAAAATTTTTTTCTGGAGACAGGGTCTCCCTATGTTGTCCAGGTTGGTCTCGAGCTCCTGGGATTATTGCTGGCCTTCAAAAGTAAATGTGAAACAATTAGTTAATGTCCCCCTCAGTTGACAAATAATGCCAAAAGTGATAAAGATGAATGAAATGTCTTTTTTTTGAGACAGAGTTTCATTCTGTTGCCCACTCTGGAGTGCAGTGGCGTGGTCTCGGCTCATTGCAACCTCCACCTACTGGATTTAAGTGATACTGCTGCCTCAGCCTTCTGACTAGCTGGGACAGCAGGCACGCATCACCATGCTTGGCTAATTTTTGTATTTTTTTTTTTTTTTTTGAGACGGAGTCTCGCTCTGTCGCCCAGGCTGGAGTGCAGTGGCCGGATCTCAGCTCACTGCAAGCTCCGCCTCCTGGGTTTATGCCATTCTCCTGCCTCAGCCTCCCTAGTAGCTGGGACTACAGGCGCCCGCCACCTCGCCCGGCTAGTAATTTTTGTATTTTTAGTAGAGACGGGGTTTCACTGTGTTGGCCAGGCTGGTCTCGAACTCCTGACCTCAGGATCCACCCTCCTTGGCCCACCAAAGTGCTGGGATTATAGACATGAGCCACTGCACCTGGCCGTGAAATGTCTTAAATAGAAAGGTAGCTTGGGATTGTAGAAAGAATGTAGGCTTTGGAGTTGGACAGGCCTCCCTTTGAGACCATACTTGAATCCCATGCTTGCCTTAGACAAAGAACCTCTCAACCTTAGTTTTTAATCTATACGGTGTTTTGATAATAAATTCCTAGTTCTGTACATGGCACATGGTAGGTATCTGCTGCTATCCATAATTTTCTTAGTTAGTATATTCAGTGCCACATGCCAGGCAGCCAGGATCTGTACTAAGCACCTAATAAGTATTATCTCATTTAGTCCTCAAAAGAACCCCACCTGAGTTGCTAGACACAGCCATTATTTCAGGGTTACACGTTAGGAAATTGAAGCTTAGAGAGATTTAAGTGGTTGGCCAAGTGATGGTGCTGGTATTCCAACTAAAGGCCATCTGTTTTCAGAGCATTTACTTTGTTAGGCTACCTCTCCTGTTGCAAAGTACTAAGAACACAACTACATACTGTATTTTTAGTGGATTCTTGTCTTTTCGTAAATGGAATGTTAAAATGAGAGGTATTTTTTTTTGTTTGTGAGACATGGTCTCGCTCTGATGAGAGGTAGAAATTTGAGTACTTGTATTTCTGGTCTGCATAAAAATTTGGCCTAAAAACATCAATAGAAAGGCAAGTGTCATCTGCAAATCTGTCCCATCCTGTTCTTCACAGGAAAATGTAACCTTTTTTTTTTTTTTTTTTTTTTTTTTTCTTTGAGATGGAGTCTAGCTCTGTTGCCCAGGCTGGAGTGCAATGGTGTGGTTTCGGCTCACTGCAACCTCTGCCTCCCGGGTTCATGCTATTCTCTTGCCTCAGTTCCTGAGTAGCTGGGATTACAGACACCTGCCACCATGCCCGGCTAATTTTTGTATTTTTAGTAGAGACGGGGTTTTACCATGTTGGCCAGGCTGGTCTTTAACTCCTGACCTCAGGTGATCGCTTGCCTTGGCCTCCCAAAGTGCTGGGATCCCACAGTGGCTTGAGCCACTGCACCTGACCGGAAAATGTAACGTCTATCTAGTATGAGGATTTATTTCCTTGTCTGACTTCTGAGTTGTAATCGTTTATTAACAATCACGTTGTAAGTTTATGAAGTAATAAAACGTTCTTTTTGTACTGGAAATGAATGCTTCATTCAAAAAATAGTTTTATCTTGGGAAGGTAGCCACTTTTTAAAAATTGAGGTAAAACGGCCGGGCACGGTGGCTCACGCCTATAATTCCAGCACTTTGGGAGGCCAAGGGCATGGTGGCAGGCGCCTGTAATCCCAGCTACTCAGGAAGCTGAGGCAAGACAATCGCTTGAACCCGGGAGATGGAGGTTTCAGTGAGCCAAGATCCTGCCGTTGCATTGAAGCCTGGGTGAAAAGAGCGAAACTCCGTCTCATTAAAAAAAAAAAAAAGTAAAATTTAAATAACTTAAGGCTGATTATATTGGCTTACACCTGTACTTCCAGCATTTTGGGAGACTAAGGCAGGAGGATCACTTGAACTCAGAAGTTTGAGACCAGCCTGGTCAACATAGGGAGACCTCATCTGTACAAAAAATAAAAAAATATATAAAAATTTAAAAATTAAATAAGTTACAGTTCACCATTGTAACCATTTTATTTTATCCTATTTATTTTGAGACAAGGTCTTGTTTTGTCACCCAGGCTGGAGTGCAGTGGTAGGATCACAGCTCACTGCAGCCTCCGCCTTCCAGGTTCAAGTGATTCCTCTGCCTCAGCCTCTGTAGCTGGGATTACAGGCGCCCGCCACCGCAACCTGCTAATTTTTGTATTTTTATTAGATACAAGGTTTCACTATGTTTGCCAGACTGGTCTATTTTTTTTTTTGAGACGGAGTCTCACTCTGTTGCCCAGGCTGGAGTGCAGTGGCCGGAACTCAGCTCACTGCAAGCTCTGCCTTCCGGGTTCACGCCATTCTCCTGCCTCAGCCTCCCGAGTAGCTGGGACTACAGGCTTCCGCCACCTCGCCTGGCTAGTTTTTTGTATTTTTTTTTAGTAGAGACAGGGTTTCACCGTGTTAGCCAGGATGGTCTCGATCTCCTGACCTCGTGATCCGCCCGTCTCAGCCTCCCAAAGTGCTGGGATTACAGGCTTGAACCGCGCCCGGCCGCCAGACTGGTCTTGAACTCCTGAGCTCAAGTGATCTGCCCATCTCGGTCTCCCAAAATGAGCCACTGTGCCCGTTCCTTAGTCTACTTTAAAATTCTATTTGCCTTTTTTTTTTTTTAATTGTAAGAATTCCTTATATATTTTGGATATTAAATCCTTAACTAGGGATATGATTCACAAATTTTTTTCCCCCATTGTATTTCTGTAGGCTCTTTCACATTCTTTCTCTTCCCTTTTTGAGACAAGGTCTTATTCTGTTGCCCAGGCTGGAGTACAATGGTGTGATCATAGCTTACTGCAGCCTCCCACCTCAGCCTCCTAAGTAACCAGGCCTATAAGTGTATAGCACCATGCCTGGCAAATCGCTGTTGTTACAGTGATAGGCTCCCACTATGTTGCCCAGCCTGGGCTCAAGCAATCTTCTAGCCTTCTAGCTTTGGCCTCCCAAAGTGGTGGGATTATGGGCATGATCCACTGCTCCCAGCATACATTCTTGACAATTTTCTTTGATTCAAAAAGTTTTACTTTTAGGGCTGGGCATGGTAGCTCATGCCTATAATGCCAGCAGTGTGGGAGGCCAAGGTGGATGGATCTCTTGAGCTCAGGAGTTCAAGACCACCCTGAGCAACATGGCAAAACCGTATCTCTATAGAAAATACAAAAATTAGCCAGGCGTGGTGGCATGCACCTGTAGTCTGAGCTACTGGGGAGGCTATGACAGGAGGATCGCTTGAATTGGACTGGAGGCTGTAGTGAGCGAAAATGGTACCACTTCACTCCAGCCTGAGTAACAGAGTGAGATGCTGTCTCAAAAAAAAAAAAGTTTTAGTTTTTTGGGGCGGGGGATTTTAACTTTACCTTTTTTTTTTTTGTTTTTGCTCAGTTTTGTTGTTCAATCTATGAATCCTTTGCCAGATCTGAAGTTATGAACCCTTATCCCTAAATTTTCTTATAAAAGTTTTGTAGTTTTAGCTCTTATATTTAGGCCATTGGTACATTTTGAGTTACTTTTTTTTCCCCCCCGAGATGGAGTCTCATTCTGTCACCCAGGTTGTAGTGGCCCCATCTCGGCTCACTGACATGGCTACTTCCTAGGTTCAAGCAGTTCTCTTGCCTCAGCCTCCTGGGTAGCTGGGATTATAGTCGTGTGCCACCATGCCCAGCTAATTGTTTTGTGTAATTTTAGTAGAGGCGGGGTTTCAGCATTTTGGCCGGGGTGGTCTTGAACACCTGACCTCAAGTCAATGGCCCACCTCGGCCTCCCAAAGTACTGGGATTACAGGCGTGAGCCACTATGCCAGACCTTGAGTTACTTTTTATATATTGAATGAGGCCAAAGTTTATTAGGTGATCCAGTTTTCTCAGTACCATGTGTTGAAGAGACTATTGTTCTTTTTCCATTGCGTTCAAAATAGACTATAATTTTTTAACATTCCTTTGAAATACTGTTCTTTTTCCATTGACTGTTGTTTTCTCCTTGTCAAAAATTCATTGAATATAATATGGCCGGGTGTGGTGGCTCACGCCTGTAGTCCCAGCACTTAGGGAGGCTGAGGTGGGGATCACCTGAGGTCAGGAGTTTGAGACCAGCCTGGCCAACATAGTGAAACTCATTTCTACTAAAAATACAAAATTAGCCGGGTATTGTGGCAGGTGCCTGTAATCCCAGCTACTTGGGAGGCTGAGGCAGGAGAATTACTTGAACCCCAGAGGCAGAGGTTGTGGAGAGCCAAGATTGTACCATCCAGCCTGGGCAACAAGAGCAAAACTCCATCTCAAAAAAAAAAATTTTTTTTTGAATATATTGTGAAGCTTTATTTCCGAGGTTTTAATTTTATTCCATTAGTCTATATTTCTACTCTTAGGCTACTAATACACAGTTGTTTTTTTTTTTTTTGAGACGGAGTCTTCGCTCTGTCACCCAAGCTGGAGTGCAGTGGCCAGATCTCAGCTCACTGCAAGCTCCGCCTCCCGGGTTCACACCATTCTCCTGCCTCAGCCTCCCGAGTAGCTGGGACTACAGGCGCCCGCCACCTCACCCGGCTAGTTTTTGGTATTTTTTTAGTAGAGACGGGGTTTCATGGTGTTAGCCAGGATGGTCTCGATCTCCTGACCTTGTGATCCGCCCATCTCGGCCTCCCAAAGTGCTGGGATTACAGGCTTGAGCCACCGCGCCCGGCCAATACACAGTTTTTGATTACTGTAGCTGAATTCTGCTTCTGTGAGTTCTTCTGTCTTATTTTATTTTCCAGTACAGATGGTCTCAGATTTACGATGGTTTTACTTAGAGTTTTTGAACTTCATGGTGGGCTTATCTAGACTTAACCTCACAGTAAGTTGAGCATCTGCATTTAACAATGGTTCGACTTAAGATATTTTTGACTTATAATGGGTTAATCAGGATGTAACCCCATTGTGAGTTGAGGAGCATCTGTATTGTTTTGGCTGTTCAGGCTTCTTACCGTTGCATATGATTTTTACTTTTTGGTGGAGGTGTCTGGTATTGAATGAACCTAAGGCCTCATGCATAGAATTCCATATGAATTTGAGGTTAGCTTTTTCATTTCTCTAAATAGGCCATTGTAATTTTCATCAGGATTCTACTGAATCTGTACATGATTTTAGGGAGTATTGCCATTTTAACAACACAGTATTAAAAATTCTAAGTAATGAGCTTGGGATGTCTTCCCATTTCTTTAGGTCTTTAATTTCCTTTCAACAGTGTTTTGTAATTTTCACTGTATAAGACTTTTCACAGCCTAGGTTAAATTTATTCATAGGTACAAACAGTTGTTAATTCCCACAGTTTTACTTAATGATTTTTTAACTATGGTAGGGTTTACTGGAGGATTGAATGCATTTTCAACTTAGGATATTTTTGACTTACGATGGGTTTATTGGGACTTAGCCCTGTTGTAATTTGAGGAGCATGTATTTGGATCCTGTTAAGTGAATTTTTGCTGTTTCCTTTTTGGATTGTTCATTGCTTTTTTTGTTGTTTTTGATTTTTTTTGGAGACAGAGTCTCACTCTGTTGCCCAGGCTGGAGTGCAATGGCGTGATCTTGGCTCACTGCAACCTCTGCCCCCCGGGTTCAAGTGATTCTCCTGCCCCAGCCTCCCAAGTAGCTGGGATTACGGGTGCCCACCACCATGCCCAGCTCATTTTTGTATTTTTAGTAGAGACGGGGCTTCACCTTGTTGGTCAGGCTAGTCTCGAACTCCTGATCTCAGGTGATCCACCTGCCTTAGCCTCCCAAAGTGCTGGGATTGCAGGCATGAGCCACCATGCCCGGCCAGTATGTTTACACCTATAGTATAAAAATCTATGCCTCAGGATTCGATGACTCTTGGAAAGCATTTTCTGCATCCTGCTAGTTGTGGAAGCGTTTTTCCTGCAAAACGTAGTTGAGTTGCTTGAAGAAGTGATAGTTGGTTGTGGAGAGGTCATGTGAATGTGGAGGATGAGGCAAAACTACATAGCCTAATTTGTTCAACTTTTGAAGCGTTGGTTGTGTAACGTGTAGTTGGGCATTGTCATAAATAATTGGGCCTTTTTAGTTGACCAGTGCCATTGCAGGCACTGCAGTTTTCCTTGCATCTCATTGATTTGCTGAGAATACTTCTCAGATACAGTGGTATTAGGAAAGCTGTAGTGGATCAGACCAGCAGCAGACCACCAAGCGGTGACCATGACTTTTTTTTGGTGCAAGTTTGGTTTGGGAAGTGCTTTGGAGCTGCTTCTTAGTCCATCCACTGAGCTGGTCATCGCTGGTTGTCGGATAAAATCCACTTTTCATTGCATGCCATAGTTCTATTGAGAAATGGTAAATGACAACTTTTTTTTAGTTTTTGCTCAGCTGATGAGGCACCCACTTATTGAGCTTTTTCACTTTTCCAATTTGCTTCAAATGCTGAACGACCGTAGAATGGTCGACGTTGAGCTCTTCGACAGCTTCTTGGGTAAGTTGTAATAGGATCAGCTTCGATAATTGTTCACAATTGGTCGTTGTCAACTTCCCACGGCCGGCTACTACTACTCATCTTCAAGGGTCTCACCTCCTTCGCAAAACTTCTTGAACTACCACTGCACTGTACGTGTGTGTGAAGTTCCTTGGGCAAACATGTTTACGTTGTGAATTGTCTCCACTACTTTATGACCCATTTTGAACATGAATAAGAAAATTGCTCAAATTTGCTTTTTGTCTAACATCATTTCCATAGTGTGAAATAAAATAAACAGCAAGTAATAAGTCTTTAGCAAAAATAACATAAAGCAAGAAGTGCCCATTAAAATGATATATAACATAACCACATTTATTTAAGAATGTATTCCAGTGGCCGGGCGCGGTGGCTCAAGCCTGTAATCCCAGCACTTTGGGAGGCTGAGATGGGCGGATTACGAGGTCAAGGAGATCGAGACCATCCTGGCTAACACGGTGAAATCCCGTCTCTACTAAAAAATACAAAAAACTAGCCGGGCGAGGTGGCGGGTGCTTGTAGTTGCAGCTACTCGGGAGGCTGAGGCAGGAGAATAGCGTAAACCCAGGAGGCGGAGCTTGCAGTGAGCTGAGATCTGGCCACTGCACTCCAGCCTGGGCGACAGAGCAAGACTCCGTCTCAAAAAAAAAAAAAAAAGAATGTATTCCAATATCAAATGGCAAATTCTAACAGTGCAAAAACTACAATTACTTTTGTACCAGCCTAATAGTTTGCTTGGTGTTTTTATCATGAAAGGGTGTTAGACTTTTAAAATGTTTTTTCTATCTGCTGAGGCGATCATGTATTAACTTTGCTTTGTTGTATTATTGTGGTGTATAATTGATTTTTTGTGTGTGTGGGGATCAGTATCCTTTTTGTTTTTGTAAAGTATGCATGATTTTATTTTATTTTTTTTAGAGACGGAGTCTTGCTCTGTCCCCCAGGCTGGAGTGCAGTGGCGTGATCTTGGATCACTGCAAGCTCCGCCTCCCGGGTTCAAGCAATTCTCCTGCCTCAGCCTCTTGAGTAGCTGGGACTACAGGCGCACGCCACCACGCCAGGCTAATCTTTTTTGTATTTTAGTAGAGGCGGGGTTTCACCGTGTTGCACAGGCTGGTATGCAACTACTAAGCTCAGGCAATCAACCTGCCTTGGCTTCCTAAAGTGCTAGGATTACAGGTGTGAGCCAGTGCGCCCCGCCAACTTCATTTATTTTTTATTTTTTTTGGAAAGTATACATAACTTCATATTATTCATCCATTTGGAATTGTACAATTCAGCGCATTACATATATTCACAGTGTTATATAATCGTTATTTTCTATACCAAAGTTTTTCAATATCTCCAACATAAACTATCCATTAAATAGTAATTCCTAATAGTTCCTTTTTCCTACTCCTTGGTAACCTGAATTCTTTCTCTCCCTTTGAATTTGCCTATTTTATTTTTGATAATTAATATCAATAGTATCATTTAATATTTACCTGTTTATATCTGGCTTATTTTACTTAACATAAAGTGGAACCAATTTTAGCACATTTTTTGTCACTTCAAAATAAAATCTTCTTGCTTGATAATTTACTGTGTTGAAAAAAAAAAGGAAACCAGGCCGGGTGTGGTGGCTCAGGCCTGTAATCCCAGCGCTTTGGGAGGCTGAGGTGGACGGATCACAATTAACAGCTTGTAAGTGTGACTTTGAAGAGGTTGAGACCATCCCGGCCAACATCGTGAAACCCCGTCTCTACTAAAAATAAAAAAATTAGTTGGGTGCGTTGGTGTGCGCCTGTAGTCCCAGCTACTCAGGAGGCTGAGAAAGGAGAATCGCTTGAGCCAAGGAGGTAGAGGTTGCAGTGAGCCACGATCACACCACTGCACTCCAGCCTGGCGACAGAGCGAGACTGTGTCTCAAAAGAAAAAAGGAAACCTTGTACTCTTTAGTTACCATCCTCCTACACCTTAACTTCCCCACTGCTCAGTAACCATTATACTATTGCCTGTCTCTAGATCTCTCTATTTGAGACTCATATGAATGGAATTATATAATATGTAGACTTTCATTCCTGTGTTTTTATATTAACATGATGTTTTGCGGGTTTATCCTATTTTAGCATGTTTCAGTGGTCACGTAATACTTCATTGTATGGATATTTCACATTTTGTTATCCATTCATCAGTTGATTGTCATCATCCCAAACAAAAACTCTGTACTTATTAAATGACTCTCCAATCCTCCCTTCATCTATTTTGGCCATTTTGTAGTAACTCTATTTGCCTATGCTAGGTATTTCATATAAGTGGATTCATGCAATATTTGCCTATTTGTGTCTGGTGTATTTCACTTAGCATAATGCTGTCAAGGTTTTTGCATGTTGTAGTATGTATCAGGACTTCCTTTTTCATGGTTGAATCTTCCATCATGTAAATAACACATTGTATTATCCATTCGTGATGGACATTTGAGTTGATTTCACCTTTTGGACAATGTAAATAATGTTGCTATGAACATGAGTGTGCAAATATCTGTTTGAATCTCTGCTTTCAGTTCTTTTTGGTATATGCCTAGCAGCAGAATAGCTGGGTTACATGGTAATTCCGTACTTAACTCTTCAAGGAAGTTCACCCCTTCCTTTCTTAAGTCTTTGTTATAAACCTTTGAGGGGTTTTCCTAGTTCATATTGCTTGTGATAGTTTTCCCCCTATTTATTGACTGTTTTTGGGGAGATGCAGGTCCTTGAAGTTCATGAAGACTCCATTTCCTCTGATGTCACTATAATCACTTTGACTGTGGCAGCCTTTGCTAAAAATATTTTTGGATCCTGGATGTGGTGATTCATGCCTATAATCTTAGCACTTTGGGAGGCCAAGGTGGGAGAATTTCTTGAGGCGGGAGTTAGAGACACTTTTGGAGTTTATTTTTTTTATAATTGTCTCTTTTTTCATCTCAGTCTTTTTTTTTTTTTTTTTTGAGACGGAGTCTCGCTCTGTCGCCCGGGCTGGAGTGCAGTGGCCGGATCTCAGCTCACTGCAAGCTCCGCCTCCCGGGTTTAGGCCGTTCTCCTGCCTCAGCCTCCCGAGTAGCTGGGACTACAGCAGGCGCCCGCCACCTCGCCCGGCTAGTTTTTTAGTATTTTTTAGTAGAGATGGGGTTTCACCGTGTTAGCCAGGATGGTCTCGATCTCCTGACCTCGTGATCCACCCGTCTTAGCCTCCCAAAGTGCTGGGATTACAGGCTTGAGCCACCGCGCCCGGCCTCATCTCAGTCTTAAAATTATTTCTTCAAAGACATAATTGTGCTTAGGCTTTGATGCTTTCATCAGATAAAATGAAATAAAGATTGAATCTGGTGAATAAATAAAACTAGTAGATGACAGCTTGTAAGTGTGACTTTGAAGTAACATGAATGGTTTTTATCATGTTATATGTAGAAATGACTTCTTAGTGGTAATATATGGCAGGATTTGGCAAACTAGCCTGCAGTCCAAATATGGCTAACAGCTGTTTTTGTACAACCAATGAGCCAACAATAGTTTTTACGTTTGTGAATTGCTGACGCAAAATTAAAAGGAAAATATTTTGAGGCTGGGTGTAGTGGTTCATGTCTACAATCCCAGCATTTTGAGAGATTGAGGTGGGAGGATGGCTTGGGCCTAGGACTTGGAGACCAGCCTAGGCAACATAGTGAGACCCTGTCTCTAAAATTTTTTTAAAAAATTAGCTGAGTGTGGTGGCACACACCTTGTAGTCCCAGCTACTTGGGAGGCTGAGGTGGGAGGATCAGTTGAGCCTGGTATTTTGAGGCTGCAGTGAGCTGAGATTGTGCCACTGTACTCTAGCCTGGGCAACAGAGTGAGACCCTGTCTCAAAAAAAAAAAAAAAAGAATATTTTGTATCATGTTAGAATTATATGAAATTAAAACTTCAGTAACTATATGAAGTCTATTGGAACGTGGCCACTCATATATGTTGTCTGACTGCTTTTGTGCTGTGATGGGAGGATTGAGTAATTTCGAGTGTATGTCTTACATTGCAGAATCTAAAATATTTACTATCTGGCTTTTTTTTTTTTTTGTGACGGAGTTTCACTCTTGTTGCCTAGGCTGGACTGCAATGGCACGATCTCAGCTCACCGCAACCTCTGCCTTCTGGGTTCAAGCAGTTCTCCTCTCTCAGCCTCCTGAGTAGCTGGGGTTACAGGCATGTGCCACCACACCTGGCTAATTTTGTATTTTTAGTAGAGGTGGGATTTCCCCATGTTGGTCAGGCTGGTCTCAAACTCCTGACCTAAGGTGATCTGGCTGCCTCGGCCTCCCAACGTGCCGGGATTACAGGCGTGAGCCACTGCACCTGGCCTACTATCTGGCTCTTATGCAGAAAAAAGTTTACTGACGTGTGTGGTTGTCACAGGTGATTGATTGGTCTTCTGGGAACAATAGTTGTTCATATGTTTTCTAGTGTGACTGCCAAAATATTATTTCATAAGCACATCTTATATGTTAACTTGTAATGGATGAAGCAGTAATTTGGTAGTTAAATTAATACAACTCACTCTGGTTAGTGGGAAGGATATTTTAGTGATATTTTCATATTCACATTGTCCTGTTGGTCAGCATTCCTTTTTATTCTCCTCCTTGGTTGTCAGAAAAGAGGTTTAAAAGGCCGGGTAACGCCTGTAATCCCAGCACTTTGGAAGGCCAAGGCAGGCAGGTGGATCACGAGGTCAAGAGATCGAGACCATCCTGGCCAATATGGTGAAACCCCGTCTCTATTAAAAATACAAAAATTAGCTGGACGTGGTGGTGCCCCAGCTACTTGGGATGCTGAGGCAAGACAATCGCTTAAACCCAGGAGGTGGAGGTTGCAGTGAGCTGAGATCGCGCCACTGCATTCCAGCTCCGTCTCAAAAAAAAAAAAAAAAAAAAAAAAGGTTAAAAGATCTTTAGTGCTCTCATAATACTGTTATTTTATTTACTTTATTTTATTTTATTTTTTTTGAGATGAAGTGTCGCTCTGTCGTCCAGGCTGGAGTACAGTGGCTCAGTCTCAGGTCACTGCAACCTCTGCCTCCCAGGTTCAAGCGATTCTCCTGCATCAGCCTCCCAAGTAACTGGGACTACATGCACCTGCCACCACGCCCAGCTTATTTTTGTATTTTTAGTAGAGATGGGGCTTTGCCGTCTTGACCAGGCTGGGCTTAAACTCCTTACCTCAAGTGATCCACCCCCCTTGGCCTGCCAGAGTGCTGGGATTATAAGCGTGAGCCACCATGCCGGCCTTATAATACTGTTATATAGCTTTTGAAATAGTATGTTACGATTATTTTTGTGTTCTGTATTCCTCACTAAACTGGGATTGTGTTGTCTTGCGTATTATTGGGGCCTACATAGTTCCTGGAAAGTAGGTGTAGACAATAAGTATTTTAGGAGAAGTGAGTGGTCTGTGAGATAAATACCTAAGTCATTTATTATATCTTGGTTTTCCTGCAGATAGGAAAGCTAAAGTTGTAATTTAGAGTTTTTTTTTCTTTTTTTTGAGATAGTCTTGCTCTGTTGCCCAGGCCTGGAGTGCAGTGGCGTGATCTCAGCTCACTGCAAGCCCCTCCTCCCGGGTTCACACCATTCTCCTGCCTCAGCCTCCCCTGTAGCTGGGACTACAGGCTCCCACCACCACACCTGGCTAGATTTTTGTATTTTGTTTAGTAGAGACGTGGTTTCACCGTGTTAGCCAGGATGGTCTCGATCTCCTGACCTCATGATCCGCCTGCCTCGGCCTCCCCAAACTGCTCGGATTACAAGTGTGAGCCACCTTGCCCAGCCTTTGTTTGTTTTTTTTTTTTTTTTTTTTTTGAGACAGAGTCTCGCTCTGTTACCCAGGCTGGAGTGCAGTGGCCGGATCTCAGCTCACTGTAAGCTCTGCCTCCCGGGTTTACACCGTTCTCCTGCCTCAGCCTCCTGTGTAGCTGGGACTACAGGCGCCTGCAACCTCGCCCGGCTAGTTTTTTTGTATTTTTTAGTAGAGATGGGGTTTCACCGTGTTAGCCAGGATGGTCTCGATCTCCTGACTTCGTGATCCACCCGTCTCAGCCTCCCAAAGTGCTGGGATTACAGGCTTGAGCCACCGCGCCCAGACTTTTTTTTTTTTTTTTTAAGGATTACTTGCTGGAGACTGAATTAGTGCAAAAATTATTTTTTGGCTGGGCGCGGTGGCTCACGCCTGTAATCCCAGCATTTTGGGAGGCCAAGGCGGGTGGATCACCTGAGGTCCGGTGTTCAAGACCAGCCTGACCAACATGGAGAAACCCCGTCTCTACTAAAAATACAAAATTAACCTGGGTGGTGGTGCATGCCTGTAATCCCAGCTACTTGGGAGGATGAGGCAGGAGAATTGCTTGAACCCAGGAGATGGAGGTTGTGGGGAGCTGAGATCACACCACTGCACTCCTGCCTGGGCAACAAAAGTGAAACTCTATCTCAAAAAAAAAAAATTATTTAAAAACTAAAAAAAATTTTTTTTGAGTGCACGCCACTGCACTCCAGCCTGGGCAACAGAGCGAGACTGTCTCAAAAAAATAAAAAATTAAAATAATAATTAAAAACTTTTTTAAGTAATTTTTTTTTTTTTTGAGATGGAGTCTCTCTTTGTCACCCAAGCTGGAGTGCAGTGGTGCAGTCTCCACTCACTGCAAGCTCCGCCTCTTGGGTTCATGCCATTCTCCTACCTCAGCTTCCCGTGTAGCTGGGACTACAGATGCCTGCCACCACGCCCGGCTAATTTTTGTATTTTTAGTAGAGACGGGGGTTTCACCACGTTAGCCAGGATGGTCTCGATCTCCTGACCTCGTGATCCGCCCGTCTCGGCCTCCCAAAGTGCCAGGATTACAGGCATGAGCCACCACACCTAGCTAAATAATTTTTTAAAAAATAATTTTTAAAAACATACTTTTAAAAAAATCATTTTTTAAAATTAAAAAAATTTTTTTGAGCCGGAATCTCGCTCTTTTGTCCAGGCTCCATGGAGTGCAGTGATGTGATCTTGGCTGACAGCATCCTCCGCCTCCCGGGTTCAAACAATTTTCTTGCCTCAGCCTCCTAAGTAGCTGGGATTACAGGCGCATGCCACCATGCCCAGCTAATTTTTGTAGTTTTAGTAGACGGGATTTCGCCATGTTTTTGAGGCTGGTCTCGAACTCATGACCTCAGGTGATCCACCCGCCTCAGCCTCCCCAGGTGCTGGGATTACAGGTGTGAGCCACTGCGGCTGGCCAGAAAGTTATTATATAATCAATGCACCATTGCCCGAAATACTTATCTGACTTTTTTTTTTTTTTTTTTTGACACGGAGTCTTGCTCTTGTCACCCAGACTAGAGTGCAAAGGCGTTGTCTCGGCTCACTACAACCCCTGTCTCCTGGGTTCAAGCGAGTCTTCTGCCTCAGCCGCCCAAGTAGCTGGGATTACAGGCGCCCACTACAATGTCCGTCTAAGTTTTCTTTGTATTTTTGGTAGAGATGGGGTTTCACCATGTTGACCAGGCTGGTATGAAACTCCTGAGCTCAGGTGATCTGACCACCTTGGCCTCCCAAAGTGCTGGAATTACAGGTAGGAGCCTGGCCTTATCTGACTTTTAAGCCATAGTATTTATTATATCATTGATTTAATTTTGGGCAAATGTGGTCACAGAAGATTTGGACAAATGTCACAAAAAAGTTACACTTAATTTTCTGTAATTTATTTCAGCAGTGAGTAGGAAGAAAATTTGAATGCATATATGTTACAGTCTTTTTGAGGCTGGGCACGTGGCTCACACCTGTAATCTCAGCACTTTGTGAGGGAGGATCGCTTGAACCCAGGAGTTTGAAACCAGCCTTGGCAACATGGCAAAACCTCATCTCTAAAAAAAAATTAAAAAATTAGCTAGGCTGGTGGCACGTGTCATTAGTCCCAGCTGCTTGGTGGGGCTGAGGTGGGAGGATCACTTGAGCTCAATAGGTGTAGGTTGCAGTGAGCTGTGATTGGGCCACAGCACGTTAGCCTGAGTTACAGAGTGAGACCCTGCCTTAAAAAAAAAAAAAAAAGTATTTGGAAGCCTTCTTCAGAGGTTATTTTTGGAAAAGCAAATAATATTATAGCCTTGAATGTAATAGTGTCATATCATTTAAGTCATATGGAAAATGATACTTTGTATGAAAATAGTAACATCCAGAGTAGTTTTATTAATAAAATACTCTCCGGATGGCAAGTGATAGATACATCCTGTTTCAATTTTACAACAAAGCATGTTTGTGATATAAACATTATTCGATTGCAAAAATTGTTTTTTTTTTTTTTTTTTTTTTGGATGGAGTCTTGCGCTTTCGCCCACACTGGAGTGCAGTAGCGGGATCTCGACTCACTGCAACCTCTGCCTCCTGGGTTCAAGTGATTCTCCTGCCTCAGCCTCATGAGTAGCTGGGATTACAGGCACATGCCACCATGCCCAGCTAATTTTTGTAGTTTTAGTAGAGACAGGGTTTTACCATGTTGACCAGGCTGGTGTCGAACTCCTGACCTGAAGTGATCTACCTGCCTTGGCCTCCTAAAGTGCTGGGATTGCAGGCCTTAGTCACTGCGCCCGGCCTGATTGCAAAAACATAACATTTCAGTGACTTCAGTGTTTTGAAATTGAGGGATTAAAATCTAAGATACTTGATTCTTCTTTTTTTTTTTTTTTTTTTTTTTTTTGAGATGGAGTTTCACACTTTTTGCCCAGGCTGGAGTACAATGGCACGATCTTGGCTCACCGCAACCTCCACCTCTCAGGTTCAAGCAATTTTTGAATCCCATAGTGCTGTGTTGGGATTACAGGTGTGATCCACCGTGCCTGGCCATTTTTTTTTTTTTTTTTAAAGAGACAGTATCTTGCTCTATGGCCCAGGCTAGAGTGCCGTAGCAGTCATGGCTTACTGCAGTCCTGAACTGGGCTTAAGCAGTCCTCTCACTTCAGCCTCCTGAGTAGCTAGTACCACAGGCACACACCACCACCCCTGATCCCATGATTGTTCTATTAATGTTTACAGCTGTATAATTAGTATATAATCTGCATTTACCAGAAATCTGTAAAATCTGGTTATGTCATTACTTTTCCTGATTATTGGTACAGTTAAAACCTAGAAAGGCTCATTCCTATAAGGGATACATTGTGTTGGAAGAGCTTATAACAACTTTGTTTTATATTTTGCCAAAAAGCCTTAGGATTCTTTAACTGGAGGGTGTAGTCCAGAGTCCAGGTCCAATTTCTAGAGTTCTGGTGGAGTGGCAGATATCCATTTCTTGGGGGTCAGTCAGAATTGAGCTCAGTAATTAATTGGAGACTTTTTGTTTTGGATGTTTCAGTTGTAAATGGAAACAATACCCCCCTACCAGAATTCTTGTGAGGATTCTGTTATATTACATGTGAAAGAACTGATTACAGGTGTCACAAATTACTTTCTTACTCATTAATTTATTAATTATGTGCTATGCACTGTTTTGTTTTGTTTTTGAGATAGGGTCTCTGTTGTACAGGCTGGAGTATAGCTGTGCATTGTTTTCAGTGCTGGGAGTACTGTGATGAGCAGAATAGACATTGTGTCTGCCCTCATGGATCCTTCAGTAAAGTGAGAATGGCAAATATCAAACAAGGATTGGGCCTGGTGCAGTGGCTGATGCCTGTAATCCCAGCACTTTGGGAGGCTGCGGCGGGTGGATCACTTGCTGTCAGGAGTTCAAGACCAGCCTCGCCAAGCTGGTGAAACCCTGTCTCTATTAAAAATACAAAAATTAGCCAGGCGTGGTGGTGCATGCCTCCCAGCTGCTCGGGAGGCTGAGGCAGGAGAATCGCTTGAACCTTGGAGGCAGAGGTTGCAGGGAGCCGAGATTGTACCACGCCACTCCAGTCTGGTTGACAGAGTGAGACTGTTTCTCCCAAAACAAAAAACAAAAAAGAAAACAACAGCAACAACAAGAAGGATCGCTTGAGCCTGGGAGGTTGAGGCTGGAGTGAGCTATGATCGTGCCACTGTACTCCAGCCCCGGTGACAGATTCACAGCCTATCTTTCAAAGAAAAAAAAAAAAATCAGTATTAGATTGTATGTTCACAACTATATGTGTGAGAACCTATATGTGTGGGAACTCTTCCTGCCAACGAGTGCCCAGAGTTTTCTCTCTGCTCTGATTACTGTCTCAAATTGCCTTTTAAAGAAATCTTTATTTCAGTTAATATTTTAGAGCTATTTGATTTTGCCTTTTGCTTATTGTTTTTTTGCATATTCTGTTAATGCAAAAAATTGAATTAAATTATTATTATTTTTGAGATAGAGTCTTACTCTGTTGCCCAGGCTGGAGTGCAGTGGAGCAATTTCGGCTCACTGCACCTCCACCTTCTGGGTTCAAGTGATTCTCATACTGCAATCTCCTGAGTAGCTGGGACTACAGGCATGTGCCGCCATGCCTGGCTAATTTTTTGTATTTTTAGTAGAGACAGAGTTTCATCATGTTGGCCAGGCTGGCCTCAAACTCCTGGGCCTCAAGTGATCTGCTGACCTTGGCCTCCCAAAATGCCTGAATTATAGATGTGAGCCCCACACCTGGGTGCATTAAACTATTTTAATAGACATGTTTGATTGATTGATTGATTGATTGATGAGACGGAGTTTTGCTGTTGCTGCCCAGGCTGGAGTGCAATGGCCCAATCACAGCTCACCACAACCTCCGCCTCCTGGGTTCAAGTGATTCTCCTGCCTCAGCCTCCCGAGTAGCTAGGATCACAGGCATGCGCCACCATGCCTGGCTAATTTTTGCATTTTTAGTAGAGATGGGGATTCTCCATGTTGGTCAGGCTGGTCTTGAACTCCCGATCTCAGGTGATCCACCTGCCTCGGCCTCCCAAAGTGCTGGGATTACAGGCGTAAGCCACCACGCCGGGCCTTTAATAGATATGTTTTAAACTTATAAGGATTTTAAGAAAACCCTAAAAAATAGAAAACAAATTTATAATTTATAGTTAAAAGGTTTTGTTGTTGTTTGAGACAGGGTCTCACCCTGTCACTGAGGCTAGAGTGCAGTGGAGTGATCACAGCTCAGTGCATCCTCGACCTCCTGGGCTTAAGTGATCCTTGTTTAATGTTTGTTTTTAAGAACATTAAAAAGTGCTTTGTTGAAGGTGTTTGGTTTAGCACATTTTCATTGAGTACTGCGTAGGTGCTGGAGTTTAAAACATCAATAAGACAAAAAAATGAATAGAAAATAAGATTATTGCCTCTGCAGTTGAGACTGTTAGAGTGTGGTATTAATATCAATGTAATGTGTCAAGTACAGTAATAAGTATGCACAGGGGATCCAGAGTCTTAAGTAGGGGTAAAGTAGACCCAAGAGTTGTTTCTTTGAGCTGAGCCATGAAGTATAAGTAGCTATTAGCCAGATAGGAAAATGAAGCGTGCCTTAGATTGAAAAGTATGATCAAGTACATGGAGGTGTGATAGCATCAGATTTATGTGAACTACAAAGTGTAAATCCTGTGATGCAACTTGGTCATAGTTTTTCCTAGGAGTCAGATTAGGAAGAGCCTTATTTGTCATCCTAGGACCTTGGACTTAAGTTTTTTTTTTTGAGGCGGAGTTTCACTCTTTTTGCCCAGGCTGAAGTGCGATGGCAGGATCTCAGCTCACCACACCCTCCACCTCCTGGGTTCAAGCGATTCTCCTGCCCAACCTCCCGAGTAGCAGGGATTACAGGCATGTGCCACCACGCCCGGCTAATTTTTTATTTTTAATAGAGACAGGGTTTCTCCCTGTTGGTCAGACTGGTCTCGAACTCCCGACCTCAGGTGATCCGCCTGCCTCAGCCTCCCAAAGTGCTGGGATTATAGGCATGAGCCACCACGCCCAGCTGGTTTTGTTTTTTAAATTCTTATGCTTCAAATGAAATCATACACAGAACACAAGTATAAAACGTAGAAAAAAAGATGGAGCTGCTTTGATTTGGAGTGTGGAGGGAGTAGCCAGTTTTCTTATCACCCTCTGGGGTAGCCTGCAAGGGGCTCTCGTGAGCACTATCTCAGAGGAACACAATTTGAAAACTACCTCTGTGATGGAATTTCAACAGAAGGATTTTGAAAAGTCCAGAGGAATTGATTAAATGATTAATTGTAAAATACATTCTTAGAGTTGGAAATAAGTTGGTGTGGTATGTGGGAGATGGGGAAGGAGGCCAATCAGGTATGTCTGGGCTGTTAAGAAATTGTTACTTCTATTCTTTAGAGTAGTCTATTAAGATATAATTAATATTATTTTTATTTTTTATTTTTTTGAGACTTGCTCTGTCGCTCAGGCTGGGGTGCAGTGGTGTGGTCTGGGCTGACTGCAGTCTCCACCTCCAGGGTTCAAGCAGTTCTCCTGCCTTAGCCTCCTGGGTAGCTGGGATTACAGGCACCCACCAACATGCCTGGCTAATTTTTGTATTTTTATTTTTTATTTTTTTTATTTCTTAAAAGAAGAAATATTTTTTATTTTTTTATATTTGTATTTATATTTATATATTTTTAATTTTATTTATTTCTTAAAAAAAGAAGAAATCTTTTTTTCTTAAAAAAAGACAGAGTCTCGCTGTGTTGCCCAGGCTGGAGTGCAGTGGCTCACTGCAACCTCTGCCTCCTGGATTCAAGTGATTCTTCTGCTTCAACCTCCCAAATAGCCGCAATTACAGGCACATACCACCATGCCCAGCTAATTTTTTTTGTATTTTTAGTAGAGACAGGGTTTCACCATGTTCACCATGTCTGCCCGGCGGGTCTCAAACTCCTGACCTCAAGTGATCCACCCACCTTGGCCTCCCAAAGTGCTGGAATTACAGGCATGAGCCACTGCACCCGGCCTACTCACCGTTTCAATGAGTGTTGTACCTTGGTATCTCGAGAGTCTTGCTGTGTTGCTCAGGTTGGTCTTGAATTCCTTGGCTCAAGCAATCCACCTGCCTTGGCCTCCCAGAGTTTTGGGATTCCAGGTATGAGCCACTGCCTGTAAACTTGTAGTGACCTTGTCCTTTGCTTAGTCTGTTAATTACTGAGAGAGGTTTTTCTACCCTGTGATTATAATTTTGTTATGTGTCCTTGTATCTCTTTTTGCTTTTTATTATTTATTTATTTATTTTGAGATGGAATCTCGCTCTGTTGCCCAGGCTCGAGTGCAGTGGCATAATCAACTTCCGCCTCCTGGGTTCAAGCAATTCTCCTGCCTTAGTCTCCTGAATAGCTGGGATTACAGGGGCACGCCACCATGCCTGGCTAATTTTTGAATTTTTAGTACAGACAGGGTTTTGCCATGTTGTCCAGGCTGGTCTTGAACTCCTGATCTCATGATCCACCCACCTCAGCCTCCCAAAGAGCTGGGATTATAGGCGTGAGCCACCGCGCCTGGCTGATGATGATATTTTAACAAATGAAGAGTTGTATTTTCTAGATGAGCAAAAAATGTGGGTTTTTTTTTGAGATGGAGTGTCTCTCTGTAGCTCAGGCTGGAGTGCAGTGGTGTGATCTCGGCTCACTGCAAACTTCGCCTCCCGGGTTCACGCCATTCTCCTGTCTCATACTCCTCCCGAGTAGCTGGTACTACAGGCACCTACCTGGCTAATTTTTTGTATTTTTAATAGAGACGGGGTTTCACCGTGTTAGCCAGGATGGCCTCTATCTCCTGACCTCACGATCCACCCACCTCGGCCTCCCAAAGTGCTGTGATTACAGGTGTGAGCCACCGTGCCGGGCCAAAATGTGGTTTCTTAAGATACAATCTACTCCTGGTAAAAATGATATGAATATTGTTGAAATGACAACAGATGAATTGGAGTATCATGAAACTAGTTGATAAAGTAGTATCCAGGTTTGAGGGGACTGACTCCACTTTTGAAGAAACTCTAGGCCAGGTGTGGTGGCTCACACCTATAAGCCTAGCACTTTGGGAGGCTGAGGTGGGTGGATCACCTGGGGCCAGGAGTTCAAGAGACCAGCCTGGCCAACATGGCGAAGCCCTGTCTCTACTAAAAATTAGCTGGGCGTGGTGGCACATGCCTGTAGTCCCAGCTACACAGGAGGCAGAGGTTGCAGTGAGCTGAGATTGT
This sequence comes from Piliocolobus tephrosceles, assembly GCF_002776525.5. Classification (NCBI taxonomy): domain Eukaryota; kingdom Metazoa; phylum Chordata; class Mammalia; order Primates; family Cercopithecidae; genus Piliocolobus; species Piliocolobus tephrosceles. Next base: position 113,405,371 of record NC_045437.1, on the reverse strand, counting down.
GCCACTGCACTTCATCCTGGGTGACAGTGACAGAGCAAGACTGTCTCCAAAAAACACCCAAAAAGAGAGAAAGAAGCTCTATTGTGTGTAAAATACTACCAAATGACATTGAATGCTACAGAGAAATCATGAAAGGAAGAGTCAATCCATGTAGGAAACTTCATTTTGTGTGTGTGTTTGTGTTTGTGGCAGGTTCTCACCTTGTCACCCAGGCTGGAGTGCATTGGTGCAATCTCAGCTCACTGCAACCTCCACCTCCTGGGTTCAAGTGATTCTCCTGCCTCAGTCTCCTGAGTAGCTGGGATTACAGGCGCCTGCCACCATGCCTGGCTAATTTTTGTAGTTTTTGTAGAGATGGGGTTTTGCCATGTTGTCTAAGCTGTTTTGAACTCCTGACCTCAAGTGATCTGCCCTTCTTGGCCTCCTAAAGTGCTGGGATTACAGGTGTGAGCCACTGTGCTTGGCCACATTGTGGTCTTACTTTAAGAAATAGTGGGTTCTGTGCTATTTCCTGTAATCCCAGCACCTTGAGAGGCCAAGGTGGGTGGATTGCTTGAGCCCAGGAGTTTGAGGCCATCCAGGGAAACATAAAAATTTAAAAAATTAGCCGGGCGCGGTGGCTCACGCCTGTAATCCCAGCACTTTGGGAGACCGAGGTGGGTGGGACACGAGGTCGGGAGATCAAGACCATCCTGGCTAACACGGTGAAACCCTGTCTCTACTAAAAAGATAAAAAATTAGCCAGGCATGGTGGCGGGCGCTTGTAGTCCCACTATTTGGGAGGCTGAGGCAGGAGAATGGCATGAACCCGGGAGGCGGAGCTTGCAGTGAGCGGAGATCATGCCACTGCTCTCCAGCCTGGGTGACGGAGCGAGACTGTCTCAAAAAAAAAAAAAAAAAATTTAAAAATTAGGTGGTCATAGTGGTATGCACTTTTAGTCCCAGTTACTCGAGAGGCCAATGGTAGAGGACTGCAGGAACCCAGGAGGCAGAGGCTACAGTGAGTTGTTTTTGTCTGACTGCATTCCAGCTTGGGCAACAGTTGAGTGAGACTCTGTCTCAGCAAAAACAAACAAACCAGAAATTGCCACAGCCATTCTGACCTTCAGCAAGCAGCCGTGAACACTGAGGCAAGACCCTCCATCAGCATAAAGGTTGCAGCTCAGATGATCATTTTTTAGAGACAGGGTTTTGCTTTCTTTCCCAGGCTCAAGTACAGTGATACGACCGTAGCTTGCTGTAACCTGAAAATGCTGGACTCAAGTGATTAAAGTTTTGTGCCAGCACCCCCAACTAAGACTGGCTTTGTTTTTTCCTCCCCTCCTCTCCCCCTTTTTAAAAATTTTTAATTTATTTTTATTTTTTTAAATGGGGACTCGCTCTGTCACCCAGGCTGGAGTGCAATGTCGCAATCTCAGCTCACTGCAGCCTCCTGGGTTCAAGCGATTCTCCTGCCTCAGCCTCCTGAGTAGCTGGGATTACAGGTGCCCACCACTATGCCTGGCTAATTTTTGTATTTTTAGTAGACATGGTTTCACCACATTAGTTAGGCTGGTCTCGAACTCCTGACCTCAGGTGATCTGCCCACCTCGGCCTCCCAAAGTACTGGGATTACAGGCATGAACCACTGCGCCTGGCCTCTTTTTTTGTTTTTTTAAATGAAGATGAGGTCTCACTTATATTGCCAAGTATGGTCCTAAAGTTCTAGGCCCAAGCAGTCTTCTTGCCTCGGCCTCAGAAAGTGCCAGGTTTACAGGTGTGAACCCCCACAACCAGCCTCAGTTAAGGGGTTAATTTTTTTTGTTTGTTTTTTTTGGTGATGAGTTCTTGTTATATTGCCCAGGCTGGATGTTCTTTTCTTTTAGCACTATATATTTTTTCCCCCAAATTCATACACTGAATAAAACAAAGCTTCTTAATTTGTTATTTTTAATCTATAATGCTATTGTACACAAACAGACTACTGTATAGTGTAAATCTAACTTTTATATATGTACTGTGAAATTGAAGCATTTTCATTACTCACTTTATCGCAATATTTGCATTGTTGTGGTGGTCTTGAAACCGAACTTATATTAATCTCCAAGGTCTGCTTTTACAAGTTTTTGTGGCCGGGCGCGGTGGCTCAAGCCTGTAATCCCAGCACTTTGGGAGGCTGAGACGGGCGGATCCCGAGGTCAGGAGATCGAGACCATCCTGGCTAACACGGTGAAACCCCGTCTCTACTAAAAAATACAAAAAAACTAGCTGGGTAAGGTGGCGGACGCCTGTAGTCCCAGCTACTCCGGAGGCTGAGGCAGGAGAATGGCGTGAACCCGGGAGGCGGAGCTTGCTATGAGCTGAGATCCGGCCACTGCACTCCAGCCTGGGCGACAGAGCAAGACTCCGTCTCAAAAAAAAAAAAAAAAAAAAAAAAAAAAACAAGTTTTTGTGTGGACATGTGTTTTCATTATTCTTGGGTATTGTATACCTAGGAGTAGAGTTACTGCATCATATGGTCATTCTATGTTTAAGAAAAAACTTCATTTTCAATGTGTGTACATAGGTATATATATTTACAATATACATGAGATATTTTGGTACAGACATGCAGTGTGTAATTACATTAGGGTAAATGGAGTTACCATCCCTTCAAGGATTTATCCTTTGTGTTACAAACAATCCAATTATACCCTTTTTCTTATTTTAAAATATACAGTTAAATAATTATCAACCTGTTGTGCTATCAAATTCTAGTTCTTACTGATTATTTCTAACATTTTTTTTGACCTTACTGAATCATCTATTCTTTTGTTTTCTTTAACCATCCTCACTTACCTCCATCTTTCTACTTCCCTTTCTAGCCTCTAGTAATCATTTTTCTGTTGTCTATCAGCAGGAGTTCTATTGTTTTAATTTTTAGTTCCCATAAATAAGTGAGAACACATGAAGTTGGTCTTTCTGTGCCTGGCTTATTTCATCTAACATAATGATCTCCAGTTCCATCTATGTTGTTGCAAATGATAGGATCTCATTCTTTTTCATGGCTGAATAGCACTCCATTATGTATATGTACCACATTTTCTTTCTTTATCCATCTGTTGAACACTTAGGTTATTTCCAAGTCTTGGCTATTGTGAACAGTGCTGCAATAAGCATGGGAGGGCAGGTGCCTATTTGAAATACTGTTTTCCTTTCTTTTCTCTATATAGCTAGTCATGGGATTTCTGGATCATATGGTAGCTCTATTTGTAGTTTTTTGAGGAACCTCCAAACTGTTCTCTAGATTTGTACTAGTTTACGTTCCCACTTTTATGCACATCCTTGCCAGCATTTATTATTTTCTGTCTTCGGATAAAAGCCATTTTATCTGTTTTAGATGGTATCTCATTAGTTTTGATTTGCATTTCTCTGATGGGCAGTGATACTGAGCACCTTTTTATATTCTTGTTTGCCATTTGTATGTCTTTTTGAGTATTTTCTATTCAGGTCTTTTGTCCATTTTTAGGAAAACTGTTTGATTGTTATATTTTTCCTTTAGAATTGTTTGATATCCTCATATATTCTAGTTATTTGTTTTGGGTTTTGTTTTTTTCCCTTGGAGACAAGATCTCACTCTGTCACTTAGGCTGGTGTGCAGCGGCACAGTCATGGCTCAGTTCAGCCTTGATCTCCCAAGCTCACGCGTTCCTCCCAGCCTACCCTCCCAAGTTGCTGAAACTACAGGTGTGAGCTACCATGTCTGCCTGGTGTGTGTGTGTGTGTGTGTGTTTGTGCAAGGATGGGATCTTGCCAAGGTTGATCTTGAAATCCTGGCCTCGAGCGATCACCCACCTTGGCCTCCCACAGTGCTAGGATTGCAGGCCTGAGCCACCAGGCCTGGCCTTTTCTTGTTTATAAATGAGATTATGTATTTATACTTGGCTTGATTTGATGACCTTATTCTTTTTTTTTTTTTTTTTTTGAGACGGAGTCTCGCTCTGTCGCCCGGGTTGGAGTGCAGTGGCCGGATCTCAGCTCACTGCGAGCTCCGCCTCCCGGGTTTACGCCATTCTCCTGACTCAGCCTCCCGAGTAGCTGGGACTACAGGCGCCCGCCACCTCGCCCGGCTAGTTTTTTGTATTTTTTTAGTAGAGACGGGGTTTCACCATGTTAGCCAGGATGGTCTCGATCTCCTGACCTCGTGATCCGCCCGTCTCGGCCTCCCAAAGTGCTGGGATTACAGGCTTGAGCCACCGCGCCCGGCCGATGACCTTATTCTTAAATATGGGTCGTTTAAGCTGTGGAAAAGTTTTAGTAGGCTTTGGATATCATATAAGTCAAGCATCTAAACAGGTATGTTTTTGTCTTGTATATTGCTATCATCTCTTTATAACAACTTAATTTTATGGGAGTTTTTGGTAACTAAAACAATAACTGAGTCCTTAGAGTTGCGATAATTTCTATGATGATTGTTATGTAAAGCATTAGTGCTTCCCCCACTTCCCCTCGTCTTTACCTCAAGTTGTGTATCACTATAGATTCTCAGGAAGTTTTTTTAAAAAACTGGCTGGGTGCAGTGGCTCATGCCTATAATCCCAGTACTTTAGGAGGCTGAGTTGGGTGGATTGTTAGAGCTCAGGAGTTTGAACCAGCCTGGGCAACATGATGAAACCCTGTCTCTACAAAAAATATATAAATGCCAGGTGCTGTGGCTCACGTCTGTAATTCCAGCACTTGGGAGGCGGAGGCTGGTGGATCACCTGAGGTCAGGAGTTCGAGACCAGCCTGGCCAACATGGCGAAACCCTGTCTCTACTAAAAATACAAAAATTAGCCAGGCATGGTGGCGGGTGCCTGTAATCCCAGCTACTTGGAGGCTGAGGCAGGAGAATCGCTTGAACCCAGGAGGCGGAGGTTGCAGTGAGTCGAGATCGCACCATTGCACTCCAGCCTGGGGGTGAGAGTAAGACTCCGTCTCAGAAACACACAAAAAAACAAATATGTATATATACACACACACACATATATATAATATACTTAATATCTAATGTTATATATATATGTAAATCACTCTGGTGTGGTGGTGCGCATCTGTAATCCCAACTACCTGAGAGCCTGAGGGGGAAGGATTGCCTGAGCCCAGGAGGTGGAAGCTACAGTAGGCTGTGATCGCACTACTGCACTCCAGCCTGCATTACATATGGAGACCCTGTCTCAGAAACGAAAAAGAAAAAATTGTTGCACTATGGCTATTTTTTAATATTTTGCTCAACTGTAATTTTTGGATATGTCTGGGAAGAGATTGATATCCAAGGACTATGTTCAATTTACATCGAAATAGGAAGCATATCCCATATGACCAGGAAATAGTTGAACCAGTTTTAGGTTTTTCTTTTTTTTTTAATCCTCAGAAGTGCAACATAGGTTTGATTTGTAACTGTTGCTAGAAAAATTCATTAGTGAAAGTAAAGATCTCATCTAAAATTCCTTTAAACAGAGCTTTTGGCTCAAGAGCCACTTCTTAGTTAGAGTTGTAGAGATGTGTTAAGCCTTTAATGATTTTCGAAGCTGGTAGTGATGAGCTTTTCTGGGTTAGTTTAATGTAAAGTGATACAACATTGTCAATGAAATAAAGAAGGAATATAAGCTGGCCGCATTGGCTCAGACCTGTAATCCCAGCCCTTTTGGGAGGACAAAGTGGGAAGATTGCTTGAGACCAGGAGTTAGCAGCCTGGGGAACACAGGGAGACCTTATCTCTATTAAAAATAAATCTTCTGGGTGTGGTGGCGTGTGCCTTTAGTGCCATCTATTCGAGTTGCTGAAATCAACATGCCACTGCACCCCAGTCTGGGTGACAGACTGAGGCTCTCTCAGAAAACAAATCAACAAACAAAAAGAAATAATGGGAGGTTTTAAATCTAGTTAGCTTTTAGGTTGGATTTAAAACACTTTGCAAACAAATTCTAGCCATATTTATTTCTAATGCCAAAAACATGGTCTTTAGAGTTATTCAGATATGGATTTAAATTCTAATCTTTACAATTTTGACTTAACCTTTTTTTTTTTTTTTCTGAGATGGATTCTCTGTTGCCCAGCCTGGAATGCAGAGGTACGATCTCGGCTCACTGCAACCTCCGTCTCCCAGGTTCAAGCGATTCTTCTGCCTCAGATTCCCAAGTAGCTGGGATTACAGGCACCCACCACCATGCTTGGCTAATCTTTGTATTTTTAGTAGAGATGGGGTTTCACCATGTTGGCCAGGCTGGTCTTGAACTCCTGACCTCCGGTGATTCTCCCGTCTCAGCCTCCCAAAGTGCTGGGATTACAGCCATGAGCCACCACACTCGGCCTGTGACTTAACCTTTTTGAGCTTCAGTTTATCTGCAAAATTGAGATAATGCTATATTGTAAGGTTGTGAGGGGTAAGCAAGATAATGTATGTATATTAGTTTTGGGGGGCTGTTGTAACACAGTACCACAAACTGGGTGGCTTAAACAGCAGAAATTCTCTCTCAGTTTGGGAAGGTAGAAGTACAAACTCAAGTTGTCAGCACATTGTTTTGAGGACTGTGAGTGTTTATCTCTTCCCCCTGCCCCTCTCCTAATGTCTGACCTCAGGCTTTCCTTGGTTAATAGATTGTGTTCTGTCTGTGTTTTCACATTGTCTTCCCTCTATTTGTGCCTGTCTTTATTTCCAATTTTCTCCATTTTATTAGGAAACAGTTGTATTGAATTAAGGCCCACCCTTGCGACTTCATCTTGATCAACTGCAAAGACCCTACTTCCAAATAAGATCATATTCATAGCTACTGGGTTATCTTGTATGTGTGTTTATCTTGTGTGTGTGTATGGTGGCAGTTTACACAGAATTCAGCCCAATACCATATATGAAAAGGTTTAGCACCGGTGTATTATTTCCAACTAAACCTATAGTCATACTAGAAAAAGCCATTCTGAAATCTGTCAATCCTGCCAGTCTAAGCCTGGAAGATGCCACTTCTTTACTCACATCTTCTCTAATCTCTTTTCCCAAGTGTCTTGGGATCTGGAATTGTGACTTATTTGTCTTTGTGTCTCTTGTTGAGCTTTGTACATAGGTGTTTACTAAGTTTGTGTGTAGTTAAATTATGGGCTTAAAAGGGTTTATTTTGGCATCTCTCTCTGCAAGATAAAATTTTTAAGCTGGTCTTAAAGTCATCTTGCTTTTTTAAACCCTTGTTCTTATTTCCACTATTTTCATGTTTAGAAGCTTTTCTGTGGTCTGGAATTCTTGCCTGTTTCTAAGTTTATTTATAAAGATCAGTTGGATTTGGTTATTATTGTCTATGAATGAAAGTATTAATGTATATTTATGTAGGTGTATTTTTCCAGTGGGTTTGCATATATTATTTGGTCATGTAAAATTTTCAAGATAGAAGGAAGCAAATAGGGGTTTGTTAAAATCTTTACTCATGGTACCGTCAGTTTAACGAAACTTAAAAATTTATGTTTCTCAATGGCCTTGTTATTTAAAAAAATTTTTAAGGTCATCATTATTGCTTCAGCGTAGTTTATAGTGGATCATATAACATATAGTGTATGTATAGCTGTGTTATTATCTTTAATATATGACATCTTCACTTAGCATATTTCATGGAGTTGCCATAGCATAATTTTGTTTTTTGGTTATATAGGTGAGAAGTTTCTATGTTGCCCAGGCTGACCTTGAACGCCCAGCCTCACCTCCTTATGCACCAGGACAACGGGCCTGAGCCACCGCAGCTCCCAGCATAATTTTTTAAAACAGATCTCTTGGTGGATATTAACTTTTGTCATTAAAAAACAAAAACAAAAAACTGCTTCAACAGCTTGGGCAACGTGGTTATATTCCATATCTAGAAAAAATAAAAAAAATTTCCAGGCATGTTGGTGAGCATTGGAACGCTGAGATGGGAGGAAGGCTTGAGCTCAGGAGGCGAAGGTTGCAATGAGTGAAGATTACACCATTGCACTCCAGCCTGAGAGGCAGAGTGAGAACCGGTCTCAAAAACACACAAAAAAACCAACCAAACAAAAACCTGCTTTAAATATCTTACCCTATAATTAGGAATTATAGGAAATTACTTTGAATTATTTTTGGGGGTTAAAATACTGGGAGCTGAATTACTAATTATTTGTTTTGATGGTTTATTATAGAGCAGGTGTTACTTTCCCAAGTTTGTGGCTTAGGAAACTGAGGCCAAGGTGACACAGTTTGTGATGGAGTCAGAAGAGAGGATTTATTACTGCTTTCTCTGGTTCTGTGGTTCTGGCTATTGTCTTTACCTCATACCACTGACATGTCTATTGAATGCATGTATTTTATGATTATACTTCCAAAAATGCAATGTAATCTTTTTGTAGAAGTTCTCTGAGGAGAAGACAGCCAACACCATGTGCTAGATTGGTTATGGTTAAATTTGTCATAAAGCATATAATAATAATGAAGTTTTATTATTACTGGATAACAGGAGAGTGGTTTAAGAATTTAGGCTCTGGAGTTATATATCTCGCCAGGTTTGAATCCTTGGTTCTGTCACTTAATAACTGTGTAACCACAGCCACGTAGTAAAATATGGGTAACAATGTATTTAAGAGGAACAGTGCCTTGCATTTAGCAAACATCATGTTACTTAATATATTTGAAGTCATTTAGAACTTGAATAAATAAGCTCTCTATTTAGCAGTGATTGCCAAATCATACTTAAATAATAAAAAATCAAGGCCAGGCGCGGTGGCTCAAGCCTGTAATCCCAGCACTTTGGGAGGCCGAGACAGGCGGATCATGAGGTCAGGAGATAGAGACCATCCTGGCTAACATGGTGAAACCCAGTCTCTACTAAAAAATACAAAAAACTAGCTGGGCGAGGTGGCGGGTGCCTGTAGTCCCAGCTACTCGGGAGGCTGAGGCAGGAGAATGGCGTAAACCCGGGAGGCGGAGCTTGCAGTGAGTTGGATCCGGCCACTGCACTCCAGCCTGGGCAACACAGTGAGACTCCGTCTCAAAAAAAAAAAAAAAAAATCAAATTATATCATAAATTTATTGGAACCTACTCAGATTGCAGTTTTCAGTACAGATAAAATATTTGTCTTTCTCATTGATTCTTGGCATCTCTTCAAGTTTCAAAGTCAATTAACTTTGAAGTCGTGTTCTTTTTGAGAATTTACAAATTGATAACCATCAAAATGGTCCCTTAGGTTTTTTTTTTTTTTAAGGCAGATCTCGCTCTGTAGCACAGGCTGGAGTGCAGTAGGCATGAACATGGTCCACTGCTGCCTCGAGCTCTTGGGCTCAAGCAATCCTCCATCCTCAGTCTCCCAAGCAGCTGGGAGTACAGGTATGCACCACCATGCCCAGCTAATTTTTTAATTTTTTGTAGAGACGGGGTCTGACATGTTATCCAGGCTAATCTCAAACTCCTAGGCTGGAGTGCTCCTGTCGCCTCAGCCTCCCAAAGTGTTGGAATTTACAAACAAGAACCACAGCATCTGGCCCCCTTAGGGCTTTTTATTTTATTTTATTTTATTTTATTTTATCCTTTTTTCTTTTGAGGCAGAGTGTAACTCTGTCACCCAGGCCGGCGTGCAGTGGCGCAATCTTGGCTCACTGCAACCTCTGCCTCCCAGATTCAAGCGATTCTCTTGTCTCAGCCTCCCGAGTAGGTGGGATTACAGGCATGGGCCGCCATGCCTGGCCAATTTTTTGTATTTTTTTCTCGTTTCAGTAGAGACGGGGTTTCACTGTGTTGGCCAGGCTGGTCTCAAACTCCTGGCCTGAAGTTATCTGCCCACCTCGGCCTCCCAAGGTGCTGGGATTACAGACGTGAGCCACTGTGCCTGGCCACTTAGAGCTTTTTAAAATAAAGTAAGACATAGTTCTTGTTTCATTTTCTAGTAGCTCTATATATATGGGAACTAAGCCCAGTTTTTTTTTTTTTTGAGACGGAGTCTTGCTCTGTCTCCCAGGCTGGAGTGCAGTGGTGCAAACTCGCCCCACTGCAAGCTCTGCCTTTTGGGTTCACGACATTCTCCTGTCTCAGCCTCCCAAGAAGCTGGGACTATAGGCGCCCGCCACCACATCCAGATAATTTTTGTAGTTTTAGTAGAGACGGGGAATTTTACCATGTTAACCAGAATGGTCTCGATCTCCTGACCTTGTGATCCGCCCGCCTTGGCCTCCCTAAGTGCTGGGATTACAGGTATGAGCCACCGCGCCTGGCCTTTTTTTTTTTTTTTTAAAAGAGTCTCTCTCTGTCGCACAGTCTAGAGTGCAGTGGCTCTCAGCTCGCTGCAACCTCCACCTCCCGGGTTCAAGCGATTCTCCTGCCTCAGCCTCCCAAGTAGCTGGGTGGGATTACAGGTGTCCGCTAACACGCCTGGCTAATTTTTGTGTTTTTAGTAGAACGGGGTTTCACCGTGTTGGCCAGGGTGGTCACGAACTCCTGACCTCAGGTGATCCACCCACCTTGGCCTCCCAAAGTGCTGGGATTACAGGCGTGAGCCAATGCGCCCAGTCAATCCCAGTATTTTTAATGAGATTGAGCTTCTGTGAGTATTTAGAAGAATACTTTGCTATTTTCTCTGAGCCTTATGTCTGAAAGTAAAGTGTTAGCTGGGATTACAGGCGTGTGCCACCACTCCTGGCTATTACTATTGTTAATATACTAATAGAAATATTGATTTGAAAAGCATATAGAATATCACATGCAGAAGGGTCTGAAATCTCTTAATATTATTAAAAATGCTTTCTATAATTTTTTCTCCATTTTTTTTCCCCTTTGTGTTTTGATCCAAGGACTAGATCAAGGATATCTTTTCCTTGGGATGATTTTCTTTATTATGTTTGTTTTTAGTTCTTTAAAAATAAAGCCAGCTTAATTTTATTTTCAGAATATGGATAGACTCATTATATAAAACAATTATAAATTGAGAACTATGTATAAAGGGCTATGTTATGAACAATTAAGATGAAATAATTTAGTTGTACTTATTTTGTAATTCTTTTTAGACTAGAGTGTTTTCATTCTCAATTTTTCATACATTGCTTTTTCAGAAGGCTAATAAGAATGATAATGCTTATTCAAAAGATTTTGATTCTTACCGATGTCCCATGTTTTGTCTGTCTAAAGTGTCAAGCTAAGAAAAAGTCTACGCCACTGAAGTATGAAGTTGGAGATCTCATCTGGGCAAAATTCAAGAGACGCCCATGGTGGCCCTGCAGGATTTGTTCTGATCCGTTGATTAACACACATTCAAAAATGAAAGGTAACACTTGCAGTGATTATACATGTTAAAGGCAGTTGCCTTTAGAATAACTCAAATTTTTGTTATCTTTAATAATAATCTATTTTTTTCCTTGGAGCATTTTGTGAATGAATTGGTATTACATATTTTATCTTTTGGGGCTTTTAAAAGTTTGTTTTACTCTATGATTTAAACCTTCTTTCTTTTTTTTTTTTTTTTTGAGACAGAGTCTTGCTCTTGTTGCCCAGGCTGGTCTGTGGTGGTGCAATCTCAGCTCGCGGCAACCTCTGGCTTGTGAGTTCAAGTGATTCTCCTGCCTCAGCCTCCTGAGTAGCTGGGATTACAGGCCCCTGCCACTACACTTGGCTAATTTTTGTTTTTAGTTTTGATTTTTTTTGAGACGGAGTTTTGCTCTTGTTGCCCAGGCTGGAGTGCAACAGCGCGTGATCTCGGCTCACCGCAACCTCTGCCTCCCTGGTTCAAGCAATTCATCTGGCTCAGCCTCCTAAGTAACTGGGATTGCAGGCATGTGCCACTACGCCCAGCTAATTTTGTATTTTTAGTAGAGATGGGGTTTCTTCATGTTGGTCGGATTCGTCTGGAACTCCCGACCTCAGTTGATCTGCCTGCCTCAGCCTTCCAAAGTGCTAGGATTACAGGCATGAGCCCTGCACCTGGCCTAATTTTTGTATTTTTAGTAGAGATGGGGTTTCGCCATGTTGGCCAGGCTGGTCTTGAACTCCTGATGTTAGGTGATCTGCCTGCCTCAGTCTTCCAAAGTATGGGGATCACAGGCTTGAGCCACTGCACCTGGCTGATTTAAACATTCTCAGTTATTCTGTTGATGCCAGGAAGGTGTTAGGCCATTTCTCTAATGTTTACATTGTCCAGAATCCCCTTTTAGTATATTTACATATTTCTACTTTAATCAGGTTTGTATCATTTTTGATAATATAAATCTGAAACAATTGTAAATGGTTCTTATTAATAATTTTGAAGTTTAAAATTTTGATTTGGAGTATTTCCTTTAAATGCTATTGTTTATTTTTCAGTTGATTGTTGTGTTTGAATCTCAGGTACCTTAGTTATAAATTACTCTAAAGGATGGGGCTGAAACTTGATTGATTGATTGATTGATTGATTGATTGATTTTTTTTGAGACAGAGTCTCGCTCTGTCGCCCAGGCTGTAGCGCAGTGGCCGGATCTCAGCTCACTGCAAGCTCTGCCTCCCAGGTTCATGCCATTCACCTGCCTCAGCCTCCCGAGTAGCTGGGACTACAGGCGCCTGCCACCTCGCCCGGCCAGATTTTTGTATTTTTTAGTAGAGACGGGGTTTCACAGTGTTAGCCAGGATTGTCTCTATCTCCTGACCTCGTGATCCGCCCGTCTCGGCCTTCCAAAGTGCTGGGATTACAGGCGTGAGCCACCGCGCCCGGCCTTATTTATTTTTTTATGCTATGCTATGCTATGCTATGCTATGCTATGCTATGTTATGTTATGTTATGTTATTTTTTGAGAAGAATTTCTGCTCTGATTCCCAGGCTGGAGTGCAGTGAGTGGCATGATCTCACCTCACTGCAACCTTCACCTCCTGGGTTCAGGTGATTCTCCCGCCTCACTTCCCAAGTAGCTGGGACTACAGGCACCTACCACCATGCCTGGCTAATTTTTTTTTTTTTTTTTTTTTTTTTGGAGACGGAGTCTCACTCTGTCGCCCTGGCTGGAGTGCAGTGGCGCCATCTCGGAGTGACAAGCTCTACCTTCTGGGTTCACGCCATTCTCCTGCCTCAGCCTCCCCAGTAGCTGGGACTATAGGCACTCACCACCACGCCCAGCTAATTTTTTTGTATTTTTAGTAGAGATGGGGTTTCACCGTGTTAGCCAGAATGGTCTTGATCTCCTCACCTCGTGATCTGCCCGCCTGGGTCTCCCAAAGTGCTGGGATTACAAGCATGAGCCACCGCGCTGGGCCAGGTTTTGTATTTTTAGTAGAGATGGGGTTTCACGATTTTGGCCAGGCTGGTCTTGAACCTCTGACCTCAGGTGATCCTCCCTCCTCAGCCTCCCAAAGTGTTGGGATTACAGGCGTGAGCCACTGCACCTGGCCTGAAACTTGATTTGAGCTGTCCTTTTTTCTATTAAGATGGCAGTGATTTTATTTTAGTTTTAATATATGTATTTTAGGTTCTGAAAGTCAGATGTTGGATGAGATTCAGAAAAATCAGTTTACTCTCTACTTTGCTGTGATCTGCCACATTCTTCACTCCTTTCAATAGGCAACCAATTGATAATTAATTTTTGTTGTTGTTGTTTTGTTTTGAGACGGAATCTTGCTCTTTCACTTACGCTGGAGCGCAGTGGCGCAATTTTGGCCCACTGCAACCTCTGCCTCCTGGGTTCAAGCGATTCTTCTCCTGCCTCAGACTCCAGAGTAGCTGGGATTACAGGTGTGTGCCACCACGCCCAGCTGATTTTTGTATTTTAGTAGAGACGGGGTTTCACCATGTTGACCAGGCTAGTCCCAAACTCCTGACCTCAAGTGAACCACTGGTCTTGGCCTCGCAAAGTGCTTGGATTACAGGCGTGAGCCAGCACACCCGGCTAATATTAATATATTTTTATATACATAATGTTTTTTCGTGTAAATTATATTTTTATTTACATGAGTAAATATATACTTCTTAGTCATCTTCCATGTCTTTCCTTTATCACAGACAGAATACTGTATATTTTGCAGCTTGCCTTTTCCACTTTGTGGAGATTTTTTTCATATTTTTTATTATTTGTTTATTTATTTATTTTTCTGAGACAGAATCTCATTCTGTTGCCTAGGCTGGAGTGTAATGACATAACCGCGCCTCACTGAAGCCTTGATCTCCAGGGCTCAAATAGTCATCCAACCTCAGCATCCTGAATAGCTGGGAACACAGATGTGTGCCACCACACAAGGCTTTTTTTTTTGGGTGGAGATAGTGTCTGCATATATTGCCCAGGCTGATCTTGAAATCCTGAGCTTAATAAGGCATCCTCCCACCTTGGCCTTCCAGAGTACTGGGATTACATGTGTAAGTCACCATGCCTCTTTTTTTTTTTTTTTTTTTAGAAGGATGGTTTCTCCAAAGTAGAATTCCTGGATTTGATTTTGTATTTTGAATAGTGAAGTGCCTAAAAACCTTTATAAATTTTAGTTTCTTGGCTGGCTGTAGTGGCTCACACCTGTAATTCCAGCACTTTGGGAGGCTAAGGCGGGCAGATCACCTGAGGTCAGGAGTTTGAGACCAGTCTGGCTAACATGGTGAAACCCTGTGTTTACTAAAAATATAAAAATTAGCCAGGTGTGTTGGCATCCTCCTATAATTCCAGCTACTGGGGAGGGTGAGGCAGAAGAATTGCTTAAGCCCGGGATGTGGAGGTTGCAAGTGATCCAAGATCACACCACTGCACACCAGCCTGGGCGACAGAGCGAGACTTAGGCACAGTGGCTCATGCCTATAATCCCAGCACTTTGGGAGCCCGAGGTGGGAGGATCACTTGAGCCCAGGAGTTTGAGACCAGCCTTGGCAACACAATGAGACCCTTTCTCTTTAATTAAAAAAAATTGTTGATACCTTATCCTTAGTGACCTGTCTGGATATTTAAATTCTACTACTGGAAAACTTAATACTCCTTTTCTAACCTCCTGTCCCTATGACTGCTGGTTTCTTACTCGTTAGGGTGTATCTCTCTCTTCGTCTCGCTTTTGATTTAGGGTCTCGCTGTATTGCCCAGGCTGAATGCAGTGGCATGATCATGACTCATTGCAACCATAGCTTCCCAGGGTCAAGCAATCTTCCCTCCCATGCCTTCCAAGCAGCTGGGACTACAGGCATTCACCACTATACCTGGCTTAGTTTTTAATTTTTTTATAGAGACAGGGTTTTGCCTTGTTGCCCAGGCTGGTCTGAAACTCCTGGGCTCAAGTGATCTGCCCACCTAGGCCTCCCAAAATGCTTGAGATTACTGGAGGGAGTTACCGCACTCAGCCTATTTATAGTGTTTCTTATGCACACTAGTTCAGTCCATGCTATTTATTTGACAAAAATAGTAAATACCTTGTATAGATTGAGTACTGGGCTAGGTTTTGGGATCCGTTATTGGGCTGTACATCAATACTGCTTGCTGTCATAAGAAATTAGAATCTAGTATAAGGGTCAAGACACCAGAAAATAATCAAATGCATTATTACTTAACTGAGAAGTCTATCCAAGGAATACTTTTGATGCCTGTTCAGTGACATAATAGGGATAACTGACCTGGACTTTTCATCCAGTGGTGTTTGCTCATAAAGTTTTCTCTGATCTGTTACTTGAGAGGATGAGTTGGGAGTTAACTAGGGAAGAGAGAAGAAGATGATTCCAGGAACATCAAATAGTATGTGCCCCAGCCCTGAGAAATCTGCAGCTCTCAGAGTAATGGAGGGTGGCACAGTATGAGGCTGGAAAGTAGGTATGGGACAAAGTGTTCAGTGCCATGTTGACTTTGTTAAAACTTTTTGTTATTTTTATCTCAGTAACAATGTATATAATTAAAAGGTATTTAGCAGGAACTGCCATGATCTGATCTGTTCATTTTAAAAATTCACTGTGGGCCGGGCACGGTGGCTCAAGCCTGTAATCCCAGCACTTTGGGAGGCCGAGACGGGCGGATCACGAGGTCAGGAGATCGAGACCATCCTGGCTAACACGGTGAAACCCCGTCTCTACTAAAAAATACAAAAAAAAAAAAACTAGCCGGGCGAGGTGGCGGGCGCCTGTAGTCCCAGCTACCTGGGAGGCTGAGGCAGGAGAATGGCGTAAACCCGGGAGGCGGAGCTTGTAGTGAGCTGAGATCCGGCCACTGCACTCCAGTCCGGGCGACAGAGCGAGACTCCGTCTCAAAAAAAAAAAAAAAATTCACTGTGGCTGGATTTTTGAACATGTGTTAGAGGGGGACCACAAATAAGTAAAAAGAGACGGTTAAATAAGTCATTATTAGTGATTATGGTGTGATGAAAATTGTGAATAGAAAATAAAAACAGGAGGTAAAATGCATGTGATGTAGTAATGCATTGGATAATGTTGAGTGAGGGAGAATGAAGTCCTGAGGCTTTCAGTTCTCAGGTTTCCATATCACAGGATGGCTCCCACGTTTTTAGCTTTATTGCTGGATGGATGTGTAGATTGTCATTTACTGAGAGAACACTGGAGCATCTATAACTCAGAAAGGACATATTCTTGTTCATATTAGTTGGAGCCATGGGCAAGGCATGGGTGAGATTTTTTGGGACAGAAGATACTATGAGACAAAAGGTACGTTGAGGAACACATCATTTGACATCTATATGGAAGAGACTGAGCTTGCCAAAAAAGAATGATGAAAAAGAATCAGATGAAACAGAGATGGAAAAGGAAAAGTAGTAGAATGTGACTAGAGTACAGTAGTATGTACTGGAGATATGTTCTAAGATTCTCAGTGGATGTGTGAAACTGGGTAGTACTGAATCCCATATATGCAATGTTTTTCCTGTACATACATACCTATTATAAGGTATCATTTATAAATTGGGCATTGTGGCCGGTTGTGGTGGCTCACGTCTGTACTCCTAGCACTTTGGGAAGCCGAGGTGGGCAGATCACTTGAGGTCAGGAGTTGAAAGCCAGCCTGGCCAACATGATGAAAACCCGTCTCTACTAAAAACACAAAAAATTAGCTGAACGTGGTGGCGGACGCCTGTAATCCCACCTACTGGGGAGGCTGAGGCAGGAGGATTGCTTAAACTTGGGAGGTGGAGGTTGCAATGAGCCGAGATCATACTACTGCACTCCAACCTGGGCGATGGAGCAAGATTCTATCTAAAATAATAATAATAATAATAAGTAAATAAAAAATGGGAATGGTAGGCCAGGCGTGGTGGCTCAAGCCTGTAATCCCAGCACTTTGGGAGGCTGAGACGGGCGGATCACGAGGTCAGGAGATCAAGACCATCCTGGCTAACACGGTGAAACCCCGTCTCTACTAAAAAATACAAAAATCTAGCCGGGCGAGGTGGCGGACGCCTGTAGTCCCAGCTACTTGGAAGGCTGAGGCAGGAGAATGGCGTAAACCTGGGAGGCAGAGCTTGCAGTGAGCTGAGATCCAGCCACTGCACTCTAGCCTGGGCAACAGAGCGAGACTCCGTCTCAAAAAAAAAGGGAATTGTAAGAGATCAATAACAGCTAATAATAAAACAGAGGCCAGGCGTGGTGGCTCACGCCTGTAATCCCAGCAATTTGGGAGGCTGAGGCAGGTGGATCACAAGGTCAGGAGATTGAGACCATCCTGGCTAACATGGTGAAATCCCGTCTCTACTAAAAATACAAAAAATTAGTCGGGCGTGGTGGCAGGTACCTGTAGTACCAGCTACTAGGGAGGCTGAGGCCGGAGAATGGCGTGAACCCGGGAGGCAGAGCTTGCAGTGATCTGTGATCGCGCCACTGCACTCCAGCCTAGACGAGAGTGTGAGACTCCGTCTCAAAAAAAAAAATAAAAAAATAAAAAAAATAAAACAGGGTCGGGCGCAGTGGCTCACGCCTGTAATCTCAGCACTTTGGGAGGCCAAGGCGGACGGATCACGAGGTCAGGAGATCGAGACTATCCTGACTAACATGGTGAAACCCCGTCTCTACTGAAAAAAAAATACAAAATGTTAGCTGGGTGTGGTGGCGGGCGCCTGTAGTCCCAGCTACTTGGGAGGCTAAGGCAGGAAAATGGCGTGAACCAGGGAGGCGGAACTTGCAGTGTGCAGAGACCGTGTGCCACTGCACTCCAGCCTGGGCGGCAGAGCGAGACTCCGTCTCAAAAAAATAAATAAATAAAAATAAATTAATTAATTAAAAAAAGAACAATTATACTGTAATAAAAGTTATGGGAATCTATACCCTACCTTCAACCCCAATAGTTTATTGTACTGTATCACAGGTAACTGAAACCATCGAAAGTGAAGTTGCACATGAGCTGGGACCACTCTAGTTTAAGAAGGACGATGTGATCAATTTTGCTGAGTGTTGCCTAGAGAGCAAATAAAATGTCCATTAGGGATAAGAACAATCTTTTTTATTGTTGTTGGTTTGATTGAAGTAGAAGTTAGATTGGACTGATTTGAGGCAATGGAGACAGAAATAGAGAAGGGAGGATGCTGCAGGTATATAGGATTCAGAAGGATTTTTATTTTTTGTTGTTATTTTTTATTTCAATATTCTTATTTTTGAGAAAGAGTCTTGCTCTGTCACTGAGGCTGGAGTGCAGTGGCACAATTACAGCTCACTGCAACTTCCATCTCCCGGGCTCCAGCGCTCCTTCCACCTCAGCCTCCTGAGTAGCTGGGACTACAGGTGTGCACCACAACACTCGGCTAATTTTTGTATTTTTTGTAGATCTCCCTGTGTTGCATGAACTGGTCTTGAACTCCTGGCCTTAAGTGATCCTCCCGCCTTGGCCTCCCAAAGTACTGAGATTACAGGTGTGAACCACTGTGCCTGGCCAACAATTTATTTATTTTTATTTTTTATTTTTTATTTTTCATGAGGCAGAGTCTCGCTCTGTTGCCCGGACTGGAGTGCAGTGGCCGGATCTCAGCTCACTGCAAGCTCCGCCTCCTGGGTTTACGCCATTCTCCTGCCTCAGCCTCCCGAGTAGCTGGGACTACAGGCACCCGCCACCTCACCTGGCTAGTTTTTGTATTTTTAGTAGAGACGGGGTTTCACCGTGTTAGCCAGGATGGTCTCGATCTCCTGACCTCGTGATCCGCCCGTCTCGGCCTCCCAAAGTGCTGGGATTACAGGCTTGAGCCACCACGCCCGGCAACAATTTATTTTTGACTCTAGAGACAGGGAAGTTTTAAGATGAAGGTGCTAGCCAATTCCGATCCCAAGTGAGGGCTGTCTTCCTGACTTGTAGATAACCACCTTGTTGCTGTGTCCTCATTTGGCAGAGAGAGACAGTACTCACTCTGGCATCTTCTTATAAGGAGACTAGTTGCATCATGAGGTCCCCTGCATCATGAGGGATCTATTACTAATCTAGTAATAGTGTTGAGTATTCTTAGTATATTTAGTGTATAAAATTAGTAAATCTAATTATTCCAAAGGCCTCACCTATAAACATCAACATATGGGGGGTCCAAGACTTCAGAATAATGCATTTCAGGAGGACACAGACATTTAGTCTGTAATAACCCTTTTTCATCCTTCTGGAATGACAGTTTTATTAACTCTGAGTTTTAAATTGTCATCAGTAAACTGAATTCATATGCATAGTGATAGTCTTTATCCTGTTTTTAGGTTTATATACTCAACCCCATGCTTGAAGTTTTCACCAGGATATCAATTTGAAAATACATTCATCACCCTAACATGGAACCCCATATTCTTTAGCTTCCTCTGTCTCCATCTTTCCACACCCATACGTGTTTGCCTTAAGCAACCACTAATGTACTTTCTGTTTCTGTGGATTTGCGTATTCTGGACATTTTGTATATAGTAGGTCCCCAATTTGAGTTAGAATTTTTTGACCTTACAATGATGCGAAAGCGATACACATTAAATAGAAATGGTACTTCGAGTTACCTGTAGAACCATTCTGTTTTTCACTTTCAATGTAGTATTCAATAAATTATACAAGATACTCAGCAGTTAATTTTAAAATAGGCTTGATGTCAGAAATTTTGCACATGTTTAGCGTAGGCTAGGTGTATTAAATACATTTTCTAATTATTCTTTTTTTTTTTTTTTTTAGAGTCAGGGTCTTGCTTTGTTGCTCAGGCTGGAGTGTAGTGGCACGATGTCAGCTCACTGCAGCCTCTGCCTCTTGGACTCGTGATCCTCTCGCCTCAGCCCCCAAGTAGCTGGAACTACAGGCAAGCGTCACCATGCCCAGCTAATTTTTAAATTTTTTTTGCAGACAGGGTCTCCCTGTATTGCCCATGCTTGTCTTGAACTCCTGGGCTCAAACAGTCCTCCTGCCTTGGCCTCAGAAAGTATTCAGATTATAGGCGTGAAGCCATTGTGTCTGGCCAGCCTTCATATTCAACTTAATATTTTCAACTTATAATGGGTATGTCATGGAGCATCTGTGAGTTGTTTATAATTTTTCCACAAATCTGTTGTGCTCCTCAACTTACAATTGGGATAGGTTCCCACTAGGAATGCATTGGTTCTGATTTTTCCCATATCCCCATCATTGGTTATTTGACTTTTAAAACATAGACAAAGCATAAATTTAATTTTGTTGCTGTTGTTGTTTTTTGAGATAGTGTCCCGCTCTGTTGCCTAGGCTGTGGCAGGATCTCAGCTCATTGCAACCTCTGCCTCCTGGGTTCAAGCAATTCTCCTGCCTCAACCTCCCGAGTAGATGGGACTATAGGCATGTGCCACCACACCTGGCTAATTTTTGTATTTTTAGTAGAGACGGGGTTTCACTATGTTGGCCAGGCTGTTCTTGAACTCCTGACCTTAAATGATCCTCCTGCCTCGGCCTTCCAAGGTTCTGGCCTGCCTCGGCCTCCCAAGGCACTGGGACTATAGGCCTGAGTCACCTTGCCTGGCCCAATGTTTTCATTGTTTCACATAGGCAGTTCAGTAGCATTAAGTATGTTAACATTGTTGTGTAGCCATTACCACTTCATGTCCCGACTCTTTCATCTCCCAAATTGAAACTCTGTACCCATTTGCCAACATCACCCTAGCCCTTGGTAACCACTGTCCTGTGTTCTGTTTTTTTCCTCTATAATTTGACTATTTTAGATACCACATATAACTAGAATCAGACATTTGTCCTATTGACCCCTTACTTCTCTTACCATAATGTTTTCTAGGTTTATCTATGCTATAGTATGTTTTGGAATTTCTCTCTGTTAATTTTTTTAAAGGCTACATAATACTTCATTGTATTGTAAGTATCACATTTTGGTTTTCCATTCATCCATCAGAGAACATTTGGGTTGTTTCCTTTTGGCCATTCTGAACAGTGTTTCTATAAACATTGTATAAGTATCTGTTGTTTTTGTTTTTGTTTTGTTTTGTTTTTTTTGGATGGAGTTTCGCTCTTATAGCTCAGGCTGGAGTGCAATGAGGCGCGATCTTGGCTCACTGCAACTTCTCTCTCCTAGCGATTCTCTTGCCTGTTGGGATTACAGGTGCGTACCACCACACCTGGCACTAATTTTTATATTTTTAGTAGAGATGGGGTTTCGCCGTGTTGGCCAGGCTGGTCTCAAACTCCTGACCTCAGGTGATCCGCCTCCCAAAGTGCTGGGATTATAGGTATGAGCCACTGCGCCAAACCTAAGCATCTGTTTGTTTGTTTGTTTATTTGTTTTTCTTTTGATTTTTGGAAACAGTGTTGCTCTGTTTCCCAGGCTGGAGTGCAGTAGCAGGATCTCGGCTCACTGCAACCTCTGCCTCCTGGGTTCAAGCGATTCTTCTGCCTGAAACTCCCAAGTAGCTGGGACTACAGGTGTGCACCACCATGCCTGGCTAATTTTTGTATTTTTAGTAGAGATGGGGTTTCAACATATTGACCAGACTGGCTAATGGTCTGTTTTATGTGACTTTTTTGTTTTGTTTTGTTTTTTTGAGACAGAGTCTTGCTCTATTGCCCAGGCTGAAGTGCAGTAGCACGATCTCGGCGCACTGCAAGCTCCGCCTCCTGGGTTCACGCCATTCTCCTGCCTCAGCCTCCTGAGTAGCTGGGACTACAGGCGCCCGCCACCACGCCCTGCTAATTTTTTGTATTTTTAGTAGAGATGGAGTTTCACCATGTTAGCCAGGATGGTCTCGATCTCCTGACCTCGTGATCCGCCCACCTCGGCCTCCTAAAGTGCTGGGATTACAGGTGTGAGCCACTGCGCCCGGCCTGTGTGACTTTTTAGTTACATATTAAGTCTTTTTCAATTGTGGTTTTTTTTTTTTTTTGAGACAGAGTCTCGCTCTTCCTCAGATTGAAGTGCAGTGGCACGATCTTGGCTCACTGCAAGCTCTACCTCCTGGGTTCACGCCATTCTCCTGCCTTAGCCTCCCAAATAGCTGGTGGTGCCCGCCACCACGCCCGGCTAATTTTTTGTATTTTTTTTTTTCTAATAGAGATGGGGTTTCACTGTGTTAACCAGGATGGTCTCAATTTCCTGACCTCGTGATCCGCCCGCCTCGGCCTCCAAAGTGCTGGGATTACAGGCGTAAGCTACTGTGCCTGGCCTTCACTTGTGTTTTTAAAAACATCTTTCAAATTTTGTTCATCTCATTGCCACTGCCTTGAAGTTCTAGTCATCTCGGGGCCACACTACTTTGGTGATGCTGGTCTATTGAGTCTTATTTCCTCTTATTGTATTGTTTATAGGTCAAGGATATTCATATTTCTAAGATGAAAAACTGAACCTTTTAAATGAGACTTCTCATTGCCTACAGGATAATGGCTAAAGGTTTTGGGGTGTGTGTGTGTGTGTGTGTGTGTGTGTGTGTGTGTGTGTGTGTGTTTGTGTTTGAGACAGAATTTCACTCTTGTTGCCCAGGCTAGAGTGCAGTGGTGCGATCTCAGCTCACTGCAACCTCCGCCTCTTGGGTTCAAGCGATTCTCCTGCCTCAGCCTCCCAAGTAGCTGGGATTACAGGCGTGCACCACCATGCCTGGCTAATTTCTTGTATTTAGTAGAGACAGGGTTTCACCATGTTGGTCAGGCTGGTCTTGAACTCCTGACCTCAGGTGATCCACCTGCCTCAACCTCCTGAAGTGTTGGGATTACAGGTGTGAGCCACCGCACCCGGCTAAAAGTAGAAGCTGCAGTGGCTAAGGTCATAACATGCCATGCAAACTCTTACAAGTCTGGTTGCTGCCCAACCTTGATTAGTTTCCCTTTTCTTACAGTTTATGATATAGTGTTCTGAACTTCTTGTAGTTTTGTTTTGTTTTATTCATTCATGCCTTTGGGGTTCTATGCTCTCATACCATAATTGTATCTTTTATTCTAAGTGTTTACTTTTTTTGTTTGTTTGTTTGAGATGGAGTATCACTCTGTTAACCAGGCTAGAGTGCAGTGGTGTGATCTCAGCTCACTACAAACCCTGCCTGCCAAGTTCAAGCAATTCTCGTGCCTCAGTCTCTCTAGTAGCTTGGATTGCAGGCATGTTGCACCACGCCTGGCTACTTTTTGTATTTTTAGTAGAGACAGAGTTTGACCATGTTGGCCAGGCCAGTCTCAAACTCCTGCCCTCAGGTGATCCGCCTGCCTCAGCCTCCCAAAATGTTGGTATTACAGGCATGAGCCATCCCACCTGGCCAAACTGTTTAACTTTAAAAGTTGTTCAGTCTGGTGCGGTGGCTCACACCTGTAAGTAATCCCAGCACTTTGGGAGGCCAAGGCGGGCGGATCACCTGAGGTCAGGAGTTTGAAATCAGCCTAACCAACATGGAGAAACCCTGTCTTTACTAAAAATACAAAAAATTAGCTGGGTGTAGTGGCGCATGCCTGTAATTCCAGCTACTCGGGAGGTTGAGGCAGGAGAATCGCATGAACCTGGGAGGCAGAGGTTGTGGTGAGCCGAGATCGTGCCATAGCACTCCAGACTGGGCAACAAGAGCAAAACTCTGTCTCAAAAAAAAGATAATAATAAGTTATTCAAGTATTTCATTTGTCTCCTCCCACTTACTTTTTTTTTTTTTTTTTAAGAAATGAGTGTTTATTTTTGCAGTTGTCATGCCTTTTGTATTGTCATCTATTTATATATGACTTACCCGTCAGACAGTGAGTTCTTTTTTCTCTTCCTCACGTTACTGGCACATCGGAAGTTCTTATCTGTTAATTGAATTTATTTATTTATTTATTTATTTCTAAGACAGGGTCTTGCTGTACTGCCCAGGGTGGAGTGCAGTGGCGTGATCATGGCTCACTGTATTCTCGACCTTTTAGGATGAAGTGATCCTCCCTTCTCAGCCTCCAAAGTAGGTGGGACTACAGGCACATGCCACCATCCTCAGCTAATTTTTAAATTTTTAGTAGAGATAGGGTCTTGCTATGTTTCCCAGGCTAGTCTCGAACTCCTGGGCTCGAGCAATCCTCCCACTTCTGCCTCCCAAAGTGTTGGGATTATAGGTGTGAGCCCCTGCACCTGGCCAATTCAATGTATTGATTCATGGGAGAGTGATTTATTTCTCAAATTGACTTTAAGAACCTCTATGTAGGTACACACATGTGTGTATTAACCAGTTCCAGTTCCTGTGGGTGATTTTTATTGAAGGATTTAATTCAGTAGGTGGGAAATAAGGAGTTCATTTTTTTTTTTCGGAGTTTGTTTTTAAAATGAACCAGACAACACAAAATTTAACTAAGTTTTAGTTTCATTGTTAAGCTATGTTTTTATAGAAAAACTACCATGTGTACACTTTTGAAACCAGAAGTTACCGTTGACAGTTCAGTTTATAAATCCCTTCTTTCCTTTGTCTTTCTTTTTTCATTTTTCATTTTTCATTCTGAAGGAAGTAGTCGTTCCATAATTCTTCCAAAGGTGATTTGGATTCTTTTCTGTGTTTTGAAACAAGATGTGGTTGTTACAAGGGAACTAGATGTGAGTTAAAGTGAATTTTCATATGAAATGATTTTTATTTCCTTTTATTAAAAGTGACAAATTGTTAAACATGTGTTGTCCTCTCTTTCTTTTGTGACACTTTTTAATGTAATAGAAGTTGCTAATAAAATTGTAAATGTGTGGAAGATAACACATACTAGATGAATTTAATTATAATCTTTTCTATATAGGATTTAAATTTTCATATTTTTAGTTGTATGTATAGAACTTTAGACAACCAAGAAATTATAGGCTAAACTGGATTTATTTTTGGTTTTATTACTGGTAGGCTTTCCGTTTTCTTTTAAAATTTCCCTAATTTGAAATACCGTATTTCACTTTCTTTGCAAAACCAGTGTTTGACCATGCACTTGTTCTCTCTGAAGTTATTGAACTTACTATGTCTAAAATATCAAAGCCATACATTATTTTGGGGGTGTGGTTGTGGGGAGGAATCCATGCAAAGCACCTTGTGTGGTGCTTGTCTGTGAGTAACTACACTATAAATGTTAACAGATCATACATGTTGCTTTGCTGAAACATTTCTTGCTCTTTGTATTTTAGCCTAGTGTTTTTCATGTTTTCTTTTTTTGTTGTTGTTGTTGTTTTTTGTTTTCTGTTTTTTTTTTGATATTTTTGTTGCTGTGGGCTTATTATATGTCTTCTGTATTTTTGAAACAATGAAATTATAGACTGATAGTGAAAGAGACTTACCTGTCTACTGTCTTGATTTCTTCTTTGTAGTTAATCTACATTTAACTGGTTTTGAAGCTATATCACATCATCAGACTAGACTACTGATTCTTTCATAACCTCCTGTGTATTTTCTTGCAACACATATAGAATACTTAAAATTTTCCTTGAGTATGATCTACTCGAGATTGTCTAGTTCAGTGGGCATGTTAGTTGTTTCCAAACAGTCTTCTCTGGCAGCAATGATGTGGCTATTGTCCTAATTATGAGAAGTAATTTCTTTGATTAATGATTCTGGTTCTCTTACCCTTACCTAGTTTCCAACCGGAGGCCCTATCGGCAGTACTACGTGGAGGCTTTTGGAGATCCTTCTGAGAGAGCCTGGGTGGCTGGAAAAGCAATCGTCATGTTTGAAGGCAGACATCAATTCGAAGAGCTACCTGTCCTTAGGAGAAGAGGGAAACAGAAAGAAAAAGGATATAGGCATAAGGTAGGAAAAGAAAAAGGCTTTTTATTGAGTGACAGAAGCAAGTAAGAAAAAGAAAGAAAATAACCTTTTATTTATTTTCGAGACAGAGCCTTGCTCTGTTTCCCAGGTTGGGGTGCAGTGGTGCAATCTTTGCTCACTGCAACCTCCGCCTCCCAGATTCAAGTGATTCTTGTGCTTCTGCCTCTTGAGTAGCTGGGATTATAAGCGAGCACCACCACGCCTGGCTAACTTTTGTATTTTTATTAGAGACAGGATTTTGCCATGTTGGCCAGGTTGGTTTTGAACTCCTGAGCTCAAGCAGCCTGCCTGCCTTGGCCTCCCAAAGTGCTGGGATTACAGGTGTGAGCCACCACGCCTGGCCCGGCCTTTTAAAAATGATTATCGACTTGGGAGTTACCAAAGAGGAGGCAAGGAAAAAGCGTTATATTTTTGAAATGTAAGTTATTTCCTTTGGTAGTAGAATATCTGTGAGAAAATAGGGAGCAGATGCAGGTTTGTTTTTTTTGTTTTGTTTTTTTTCTCCAGTGGGCTGAGGCTAGCTTGTGACATATTTATACTCAATTTTTTGATGAATTATTTTAGTTATCTTTACTGTTGTCACTCAGAGTAGTGAAAATTATGACATAGCATGACCATTCTTTTGTTATATTTTATGCATGAAGAAAGTGATCATTAAAATGAAATATTCTGCTTCTTGTCCCTTGGACTAATTATTTCTATTAATGAGAATAATACAGTTTTTTTGTTTGTTTGTTTTTGGAGACAGAGTCTCACTCGGTCACCTAGGCTGAAGTGCAGTGGCATGCTCTTGGCTCACTGCAACTTCTGGCTCCCAGGTTTGAGCCATTCTTGTGCCTTAGCCTCCTGAGTAGCTGGGATTACAGGTGCCCGCCACCACGCCCTGCTACTTTTTGTATCTTTAGTAGAGACAGGCTTTTGCCGTATTGGCCAGGCTGGTCCTGAACTCCTGACCTCAGGTGATCAACTCGCCTCAGCCTTCCAAAGTGCTGGGATTATAGGCGTGAGCCACTGTGTCCACCAAGAACAATAAGATTTTTAATAATTTTCTTTTTTATGTTTCTCAGTGCTTAAGTCTAAAGTTTCTACTCTAGTTATATTTCAACCATCAGTGTTGTGGCTTTTTTTTCTTTTGCTTGATGTTTTATGTTAAATTTGGCTTAGAAAAATACCAGCTTATTTTAATACTCTTTTTTTCCTCCAGTTTTTTTTATTGTGTTAAAATATATATAGTATAAAAATTAGTATCTTAAACACTTTTAAATGAACAGTTAATGGTTTTAAATACATTCATAATGGTGTGCAAACATCTCATAATTATTTTCATCTTATAAATTTGAAACTCTTTAACCTGTTAAACAGTAATTCCCCATTTGTCCTTCTCCTGTCCCCTGTCACCACCATTCTACTATTTGTCTCTATGATTTGATATTCTTTTATATTCAGTTCTAGAAGGAGAAATAATAGTTCTTAGTTTGGTGTTTTATACTTCCTGGGTCTAAATACTTTTATTTATTATTATTAGTCTTCGATGTGGGGGTCTCTCTATGTTGTTCATGCTAGACTGCTGTGGCACAGTCATCTTTTATTGCAGCCCAGGCTTGAGCCATTCTCCTGCCTCAGTCTCCAGGGTAGCTGGGACTACAGATATATACAACTACAGTGGCTAATTTTTATTTATTATCATTATTTATTTATTTATTTTTGAGATGGAGTCTCGCTCTGTCCCCCAGGCTGGAGTGCAGTGGCGCGATCTCCACTCACTGCAAGCTCCTCCTCCCGGGTTCACGCCATTCTCCTGCCTCAGCCTCCCAAGTAGCTGGGACTACAGGCACCCGCCACCACGCCCAGCTAATTTTTAAAATTTTTTTTTTTTTTTTTTTTGAGACGGAGTCTCGCTCTGTCGCCCGGACTGGAGTGCAGTGGCCGGATCTCAGCTCACTGCAAGCTCCACCTCCCGGGTTTACGCCATTCTCCTGCCTCAGCCTCTGGAGTAGCTGGGACTACAGGCGCCTGCCACCTCGCCCGGCTAGTTTTTTTTTGTATTTTTTAGTAGAGACGGGGTTTCACCGTGTTAGCTAGGATGGTCTCGATCTCCTGACCTCGTGATTCGCCCGTCTTGGCCTCCCAAAGTGCTGGGATTACAGGCTTGTGCCACCGTGCCCGGCCTTAAATATTTTTAGTAGAAACGGGGTTTCACCACGTCAGCCAGGATGGTCTCGATCTCCTGATCTTGTGATCCACCTGCCTTGGCCTCCCAAAGTGCTGGGATTACAGGCGTGAGCCACCGCGCCCGGCCTATTATTAATTTTTAAACAGAGTCTTGCTCTGTCACCCAGTCCAGACTACACTGGTATAATCTTGGCTCACTGCAACCTCTGCCTCCAGGGTTCAAGTGATTCTTATGCCTCAGCCTCCCAAATAGTTGGGATTACAAGTGTATGCCACCACACGTGGCTAATTTTTGTATTTTTAGTAGAGACGGGATTTCACCATGTTGGTTAGGCTGGTCTTGAACTCCTGGATTTAATCCTCTCATGTTGGTTTCCCAAAGTGATGGGATTACAGGCATGAGATACCATGCTGGCAATACTTGTAGACTATTTTTAAAAATCATAATTAGGATAATTTAGAGTTCATATTCAGGGTCTGCCACTTAAGACTTGAGTTCTCAAAGACTTGGTGTCTTCATGTCTAAAGCTAGTACAATAACTTATAGAACTGTTGTAAACATTAGAAATAAGTATAAAATATTTAATATGACATACGATTGATGCTTTAGAAACAATTAGTATGTGTTGTTAGGATGAAAGAGGTTAATGGCTTCCTTTCAGATATTTCAGCTGGTTGCTGATGGAGATGTATCAGTTTTTTTGTTAAGTCTTTAGGCATGTAGAGTTACCAATCTTTTCAGAGGTGTTTATTGGGACTTTCAGGTTCTGGAAAATTGATTTACTCTGGTCTCAATCATGAACATTAGTGGTATGTGTTTCTGTGTTTAAAAATTTAAAAAAAAAATTATATATATATATATACACACACACATACACCAGATTGTCAGTTTGATCCTTTCTTTGTAAGAGAAGGCTACTCCCCTAGTTACCCTAATTTTTTTTTTTTTTTTTTGAGATGGAGTCTCACTCTATCACCCCGGCTGGAATACAGTGGCATGATTTTGGCTCACTACAACCTCTGCCTCCTGGGTTCAACCAATTCTCCTGCTTCAGCCTCCCAAGTAGCTGAGATTACAGGCGTGCATCACCATGCCCTGCTAATTTTTGTATTTTTAGTAGAGACAGGGTTTCACCATGTTTGCCAGGCTGGTCTCAACCTCCTAACCTCAGGTGACCACCCCTCGCCATCCGTCCCCCCCACCTTTGGCCTTTCAGAGTGCTGGGATTACAGACGTGAGCCACCGTGCCCAGCCGCGTTACACTAATTTTATTTATTTATTTATTTATTTATTTATTTATTTATTTATTTATTTATTTATTTAATTTTTTTTTTTTTGAGACAGAGCCTCTCTCTGCTGTCCAGGCTGGAGAGCAGTGGCATGATCTCAGCTCACTGCAAGCTCTGCCTCTCGGGTTCATGTCTTTCTCCTGCCTCAGCCTCCCGAGTAGCTGGTACTACAGGTGTCTGCCACCATGCCTGGCTAATTTTTTGTATTTTTAGTATAGACAGGGTTTCACTGTGTTAGCCAGGATGGTCTCGATCTCCTGACCTTGTGATCCGCCTGCCTCAGCCTCCCAAAGTGCTGGGATTACAGGCATGAGCCACTGCACCCAGCCTATCTATGTATCTATCTATCTATCTATCTATCTATCTATCTATCTATCTATCTATCTAATCTATCTATCTATATCTATTTAAGGAGAGGAGGTCTCCCTGTGTTTCCCAGGCTGGACTGAAGGCATCCTCCTGCCACAGCCTCCCAAAGTGCTGGGATTAAAGGTGTGAGCCACTTCTCCCAGTGTTTTATTTATTTATTTTATTTTTTAAAATTTGAGACAGGATCTTGCTCTGTCATCCAGGCTGGAGTGCAGTGGCACGATTTTGGCTCACTGCAACCTTCACCTCCTGGGCCCGAGTGATCCTCTTACCTCAGCCTACTGAGTAGCTGGGACCATATGCATGCACCATGTCCGGCTAGTTTGTGTGTGTGTGTGTGTGTGTGTGTATTTTTAGTAGAGACAGGGTCTCGTTGTGTTACCCAGGCTGGTCTTGAACTCCAGAGCTCATGTAATCTACCTGCCTCAGCCTCTCAAAGTCCTGGGAGTACAGCTGTGAGCCACCATCCCCAGCAATGACCTTAATGTTTACTTGCTCTGCAGAACTCCCCTTAAATATTAAAGTATTTGTGAACACTATGTGGTAGTTAGAATGTTGACTAATACCTCTTGTGTGGAGGTAAGGAAGAAAATAAGAGTCTGAAAAATTAGCTGTATTTCAGAGTCTCAATATTTTCATGCTGTGAGGTATGAAGAAAAGATAATGCAGTACCCATGTGTCATCAGTGTCATCGCTCTGGATTACATGAGGAAGCCTAGGAGATGGCTTGGTTGTAATCCAGGTTATATTTAACATTTATAGTCGATGATTGATTAGCCAGGTGGCTAGTGATAACTAGAATTTCAAATTTCAAGTCACCTAAGTAGTTGGATCAAACCTGCTGATTCCTCTTATCCTGTTTTTTCTATAATCATCTTCTTTAACCTTTTGCTTTCTTTTCTTTTTTTTTTTCCTTGCTTTTTCTTTTTCTTTTTTCTTTTTGAGACAGATTCTTGCTCTGTCACCTAGGTTGGAGTACAGTGGCATGATCTCAGCTCACCACAACCTCCACCTACTGGATACAAATAATTCTTGTGTTTTAGCCTCCCTACTTTCTTTTTTATGCAACTGATCATATGTTTGGCCTTCATATTCATTAATTAATTAGTTAATTAATTTTTTGAGATGGAGTCTCGCTCTGTTCCCCATGCTGGAGTGCAGTGGTGTGACCTCCAACTCCCGGGTGCTAGTGATTCTCCTGCCTCAGCCTCCACAGTAGCTGGGAGTATAGGTGTCTGCTACCACGTCTGGCTAAATTTTTTATTTTTAGTAGAGGTGGGGTTTGGCAACATTGGCCAGGCTTGTCTTGAACTCCTGACCTCAGGTGATCCGTCCTCCTCAGCTTCCGAAAATACTGGGATTACAGGCATGAGCCTCATACCCAGCCGAGTATTCTTTAATTTAGAAATGTGATGTTACCAGTTTTAGTCTGTGTTCTCCTTTGTGTTTATAAATGCAGGGAGGGTAGGCTGTTTTGTGAGATCAGTCCTTACTCTAATGACATAATCTTATTAGTAGAAGTATTATTGAGGAAGCTTCATTAGGGTGATTCAGATGCTGCTTGAGCTCAGGTGCTAACTACCTGGCTAGTTCCATAAAAGTAGGAGGCCCGACAGGTTTGGAAAAGCTTCTGATTTCAGTCCAGGCATGGTGGCTCATATCTGTAATCCCAGCACTCTGGGAGGCTGAGGTGAGTGGATCACTTCAGGTCAGGAGTTTGAGACCAGGCTGGCCAACATGGTGAAACCCCGATTGTACTGAAAATACAAAAGATTAGCTGGGTGTGGTGGTGGGCGCCTTAATTCCAGCTACTTGAGAGGCTGAGGCAGGAAAATCACTTGAACCTGGGAGGCAGAGGTTGCGGTGAGTGAAGATTGTGCCACTGCACTCCAGCCTGGGTGACAGAGCAAGACTCTGTCTCAAAAAAAAAAAAAGCTTCTGATTTCATCTCCCTTTTCCCCCACCCATTTCTTTGATAAGTGATAATTCTTTTTCTCCTTTAAATTTAAGGTTCCTCAGAAAATTTTGAGTAAATGGGAAGCCAGTGTTGGACTTGCAGAACAGTATGATGTTCCCAAGGGGTCAAAGAACCGAAAATGTATTCCTGGTTCAGTCAAGCTGGACAGTGAGGAAGATATGCCGTTTGAGGACTGCACAAATGATCCTGAGTCAGAACATGACCTGTTGCTTAATGGCTGCTTGAAATCACTGGCTTTTGATTCTGAACATTCTGCAGATGAGAAGGAAAAGCCTTGTGCTAAATCTCGAGCCAGAAAGAGCTCTGATAATCCAAAAAGGACTAGTGTGAAAAAGGGCCACATACAATTTGAAGCACATAAAGATGAACGGAGGGGAAAGATTCCAGAGAACCTTGGCCTAAACTTTATCTCTGGGGATATATCTGATACGCAGGCCTCTAATGAACTTTCCAGGATAGCAAATAGCCTCACAGGGTCCAACACTGCGCCAGGAAGTTTTCTGTTTTCTTCCTGTGGAAAAAACACTGCAAAGAAAGAATTTGAGACTTCAAATGGTGACACTTTATTGGGCTTGCCTGAGGGTGCTTTGATCTCAAAGTGTTCTCGAGAGAAGAATAAACCCCAACGAAGTTTGTTGTGTGGTTCAAAAGTGAAGCTCTGCTATATTGGAACAGGTGATGAGGAAAAGCGAAGTGATTCCATTAGTATCTGTACCACTTCTGATGATGGAAGCAGTGACCTGGATCCCATGGAACACAGCTCAGAGTCTGATAACAGTGTCCTTGAAATTACAGATGCTTTTGATAGAACAGAGAACATGTTATCTATGCAGAAAAATGAAAAGATAAAGTATTCTAGGTTTGCTGCCACAAACACTAGGGTAAAAGCAAAACAGAAGCCTCTCATTAGTAACTCACATACAGACCACTTAATGGGTTGTACTAAGAGTGCAGAGCCTGGAACTGAGACATCTCAGGTTAATCTCTCTGATCTGAAGGCATCTACTCTTGTTCACAAACCCCAGTCAGATTTTACAAATGACGATCTCTCTCCAAAATTCAACATGTCATCAAGCCTATCCAGTGAGAACTCACTAATAAAGGGTGGGGCAGTAAATCAAGCTCTATTACATTCGAAAAGCAAACAGCCCAAGTTCCGAAGTATAAAGTGCAAACACAAAGAAAATCCAGTTATGGTAGATCCCCCAGTTACAAATGATGAGTACAGTTTGAAATGCTGCTCTTCTGATACCAAAGGCTCTCCTTTGGCCAGCATTTCTAAAAGTGGGAAAGTGGATGGTCTAAAACTACTGAACAATATGCATGAGAAAACCAGGGATTCAAGTGACATAGAAACTGCAGTGGTGAAACATGTTTTATCCGAGTTGAAGGAACTCTCTTACAGATCCTTAGGTGAGGATGTCAGTGACTCTGGAACATCAAAGCCATCAAAACCATTACTTTTCTCTTCTCCTAGTCAGAATCACATACCTATTGAACCAGACTACAAATTCAGTACATTGCTAATGATGTTGAAAGATATGCATGATAGTAAGACAAAGGAGCAGCGGTTGATGACTGCTCAAAACCTGGTCTCTTACCGGAGTCCTGGTCGTGGGGACTGTTCTACTAATAGTCCTGTAGGAGTCTCTAAGGTTTTGGTTTCAGGAGGCTCCACACACAATTCAGAGAAAAAGGGAGATGGCACTCAGAACTCCGCCAATCCTAGCCCTAGTGGGGGTGACTCTGCATTATCTGGGGAATTGTCTGCTTCCCTACCTGGCCTAGTGTCCGACAAAAGAGATCTCCCTGCTTCTGGTAAAAGTCGTTCAAACTGTGTTACTAGGCGCAACTGTGGAAGATCAAAGCCTTCATCCAAATTGCGAGATGCTTTTTCATCCCAAGTGGTAAAGAACACAGTGAATCGTAAAGCATTAAAGACCGAGCGCAAAAGAAAACTGAATCAGCTTTCAAGCGTGACTCTTGATGCTGCACTGCAGGGAGACCGAGAACATGGAGGTTCATTGAGAGGTGGGGCAGAAGATCCTAGTAAAGAGGAACCCCTTCAGATAATGGGCCACTTAACAAGTGAAGATGGTGACCATTTTTCTGATGTGCATTTTGATAACAAGGTTAAGCAATCTGATCCTGGTAAAATTTCTGAAAAAGGACCCTCTTTTGAAAATGGAAAAGGCCCAGAGCTGGACTCTGTAATGAACAGTGAGAATGATGAACTCAATGGTGTAAATCAAGTGGTGCCTAAAAAGCGGTGGCAGCGTTTAAACCAAAGGCGCACTAAACCTCGTAAGCGCATGAACAGATTTAAAGAGAAAGAAAACTCTGAGTGTGCCTTTGGGGTCTTACTTCCTAGTGACCCTGTGCAGGAGGGGCGGGATGAGTTTCCAGAGCATAGAACTTCTTCAGCAAGCATCCTTGAGGAACCACTGACAGATCAAAAGCATGCTGATTGCTTAGATTCAGTTGGGCCACGGTTAAATGTTTGTGATAAATCCAGTGCCAGCATTGGTGACATGGAAAAGGAGCCAGGAATTCCCAGTTTGACACCACAGGCTGAGCTCCCTGAACCAGGTAAGGACATCTAAATGTGATAAAAAGAAATTGGAGAAAGTGCTGATAAACATTGCCCTTCTGAAATTGGTCTGTTGTAATGATAAAGTGAAGTATAAACTGGGGGGCAAGAATCATCACTTTAATGAAGAAGGAGTTTTATGTAGAAAGGTCTGAATTTTGAAGATGAGATTTCCATATATATTCAAAAGTTAAGCTTTACCAGAAGCCTTTTCCCCAACCTTTTCAAGTAAATCTCTATAATGTTTTCTTTCTTTCTCTCTCTCTCTCTGTCTCTCTGTCTCTCTCTGTCTCTGTCTTTCCCTCTCTCTTTTTTTTTTTTTTTAAATTTTTTTTCTTTTGAGACTGGGTCTTACTGTGTTGCCGAGGCTGGTCTCAGACTCCTGAGTTCACGCCATCCGCCAGCCTCTGCCTCCTAAAGTGCTGGAATTACAGGCATGAGCCACCATGCCTGACCTATTCCCCATTTCTTACCTTTTAAAATCTCCAAGCTTTTTGGGACTTAGTATGTAATTGCAAGTAACTGAGAGGCTCCTAGGATTTAAATCCAATTGTTAGGTTGTAGAAGCAAATAGGCTCTATTAGATGGTAGGGTTTTTTTTTTTCTTTTTCTTTTCTTTAGGCACCCTCCACCATACCTGGTAATTTTTGTATTTTTAGTAGAGATGAGGGTTCACCACGTTGGCCAGGCTGGTCTTGAACTCCTGAACTCAAGTGATCCGCCCGCAAAAGTGCTGGGATTACAGGCATGAGCCACCGCGTCTGGCTGGATGTTAGGTTTTCTTTGACCACTACTTAAGACAGGTCCTTCTGTTGTGTGGACAATTTGATGAAGCATATGAGCTTTTGAAAAAACTGCCAAGTATTCTACAGTACTTATTTGAAGGTCTTAAATCCCTATTGGAGTGAGGATTATGAACAAATAAAAATACCAGAAGTACCCAAGTGTCGTACCTAGCGGCAGATGGAAAACAGAAATCTTTTAAGATATTAACATCACACAATATAGTTGAGGATAAAGCAGTGTGTGTATATACGTATATACAAATATTTTTTTTCCATTTTACAGCAATATCCGTTAACGTTAAGATTCTCGAAATTGTGTATCATAATAGAATTTTTTCTATCAGCTTTATTGAACAATCAGTGCAATCAATTGTGGAATATTTGCATCATCCCAGACAGAAACACTGAACTCTTATCAATCTGCCTTCAGTTTTTGCCTATTTATAGATTTGTCTGTTGTGTACATTTCATAGAAATGGAATCATACAATATGTGCTCCTTTTGGGTCTGGTTTCCCTTACTTAGTTTAATGTTTTCTGGTTCATCCCTCTTGTAGTATGTATCAGTTCTTCTGTTTTTTCCTAAAATTACCGTTAAAAAGCATGTAACCTAAACGTACCTTTTTTTGTTGTTTTTTTTTGAGACAGGGTCTGACTCTGTTGCCCAGGCTAGAGTGAAATGTACTCTTTTAACAGTATTTATGGCCAGGTGTGGTGGCTCACACCTGTAATCCCAGCACTCTGGGAGGCAAGGCTGATGGATCACCTGAGGTCAGGAGTTTAAGACCAGCCTGGCCAACATGGCAAAACCCCATCTCTACTAAAAATAGAAAAATTAGCTGGGCATGGTGACGCGCTCCTGTAATCCCAGCCACTCGGGAGGCTGAGGTAGGAGAATCACTTGAACTCTTGAGGTGGAGGTTGCAGTGAGCTGGGATTGTGCCACTGCACTCCAACCTGGGAGACAGAGCGAGACTCCATTTCAAAATAAACAAAAAAACAGTATTTAAGTGTGTATTATAGTGTCATGAATCATGTACCATGTACAACAGCAGATCTCCAGAAAGTTTTCATTTTGCTTGACTGAGACTCTGTACCCATTGAACAACAACTCCTGATTTTCTCCTCTGTTCAATCCATGACAACTAACATTCTTTCTGCTTCTGTGAATTTGATTACTTTAGATATCTCATGTAAGTGGAGTCATGCAGTATTTGTTGTTTTGTGATAGGCTTATTTCACTTAGCATAATGTTCTCAAGTTTCATCCATGTTGTAGCATATGACAGGATCACCTTTTTTTTTTTTTAAGACAAAGTCTCACTCTGTCGCCCATGCTGGAGTGCAATGGTGTGATCTCAGCTCACTGCAGCCTCTGCATCGTGGGTTCAAGCGATTCTCCTGCCTCAGCTTCCCAAGTAGTTGGGACTACAGGCACATGCCACAACACCCGGTTAATTTGTTTTGTATTTTTAGTAGAGACAGGGTGTCACCATGTTCCCCAGGATGGTCTTGATCTCCTGACCTCGTGATCCGCCCGCCTTGGCCTCCCAAAGTGCTGGGATTATAGGCATGAGCCACCATGCCCTGCCGATAACCTTCTTTTTTTACTTCTGAATAATATTCCACCATACTTTTTCATACAAAAGCATCTTTTCTTTATCAATTCATTGCTTGATGGACATTTAGGTTGCTTCCACATCTTGACTATTGTGAATAATGCTACAGTGAACATGGATATGCAGATATCTCCTCAAGATCTGGTTTTCTTTTTTTTTTTTTTCTTTGTTTTTGGAGATGGAGTTTCACTCTT
Source organism: Piliocolobus tephrosceles (assembly GCF_002776525.5). Lineage (NCBI taxonomy): Eukaryota > Metazoa > Chordata > Mammalia > Primates > Cercopithecidae > Piliocolobus > Piliocolobus tephrosceles. The sequence continues at coordinate 113,368,342 of NC_045437.1, read as the reverse complement.
GTTGCCCAGGCTGGAATGCAATGGCACAATCTCAGCTCACTGTAACCTCTGTCTCCTGGGCTCAAGCAGTTCTGCCTCAGCCTTTCAAGTAGCTGAGATTAAAGGCACACGCCACCACATATGGCTAATTTTGTATTTTTAGTAGGGACGGGGTTTCACCACGTTGGCCAGGCTAGTCTCGAATTCCTGACCTCAGGTGGTCTGCCCACCTTGGGCTCCCAAAGTGCTGGGTTTACAGGCATGAGCAACTGCACCCAGTGGTTTTCAGTTCTTTTGGATAAATACCTAGAATGGCATTGGTGGAACATAGGGGAATTCTACTTTTATTTATTTATTTATTTTTGAGACAAGGATCTCGCTCTGTCACCCAGGCTGGAGTATAATGATGTGATCTCAACTCACTGCAACCTCTGCCTCCTGGGTTCAAGCAATTCTTGTGCCTCAGCCTCCCAAGTAGCTGGGATTACAGTGGTTTTGCTATGTTGGCCAGGCTGGTCTCAAATTCCTGACCTTAAGTGATTCTCCTGCTTCGGCCTCCCAAAGTGTTGGGATTATAGGCATGAGCCACTGCACCCAGCCTACTTTTAATTGGATGAACCTCTATAGTGTTTTGCATAATTGCTGCATCATATTATAAGTCCTTTGCCCATATACTTTTTTTTTTTTTTTTTGAGATTTTTTTTTTTTTTGAGATGGAGTCTCGCTCTGTCGCCCAGGCTGGAGTGCAGTGGTGTGATCTGGGCTCGCTGCAAGCTCCGCCTCCCGGGTTCATGCCATTCTCCTGCCTCAGCCTCCCGAGTAGCAGGGGCTGCAGGTACCCGCCACTGCACCCAGCTAACTTTTTTTGTATTTTTAGTAGAGATGGAGTTTCACCATGTTAGCCAGGATGGTCTCAATCTCCTGACCTCGTGATTCGCCCACCTCGGCCTCCCAGAGTGCTGGGATTAAAGGCGTGAGCCTCTGCGCCCGGCCTACATATGTTTTTAATGATACTGGGTCTCTTTGTCACCCGGGCTGGAATACAGTGGTGCAGTTATAGCTCACTGCAGCCTTGAACTCCTGGGCTCAAGCGATCCTTCTGTCTCAACATCCTGAGTAGCTGGGAGTACAAGTGCATACCACCACACTTGTCTAATTTTTGTGGTTTTGTTTTGTAGAGACAGGTTTCTGGTTATGCTGCCCAGGCTGGTCTTCAACTACTGGGCTCAAATGATGCTCCCGCTTTGGCCTCCCAAAATGCTGGGATTCCAGACATGAGCTACTGTGCATATCCCTTTGCATATTTTAAAATCTTGTTATTTAAAAAAATGAGGTGTGGCCTGGCGCGGTGGCTCAAGCCTGTAATCCCAGCACTTTGGGAGACCAAGACGGGCGGATCACGAGGTCAGGAGATCGAGACCATCCTGGCTCATATGGTGAAACCCCGTCTCTACTAAAAAACACAAAAAACTAGCCGGGCGAGGTGGCAGGTGCCTGTAGTCCCAGCTACTCAGGAGACTGAGGCAGGAGAATGGCGTAAACCCAGGAGGCGGAGCTTGCAGTGAGCTGAGATCCTGTCACTGCACTCCAGCCTGGGCGACAGAGCGAGACTCTGCCTCAAAAAAAAAAAAAAAAATGAGGTGTAAGTTACTCATATATTCTGGATGTTAACCAATTATCTGATGTATGATTTGCAAGTATTTTCTCCCATTTTGTACCTGCCTTTTCACTCTGTTGATTGTTTACTTTGCTGTATAGAAGTTAATGTGATATTTTTTTCCATTTTTGCTTTTTAAAAAATTTTTACTTGTGCTTTGGGTCTCATAGCCAGGAAATTATTGTTCATTCCAATATCATGAAGTTTTTCATTTGTTTTATTCTAGGAGTTTCATAGTTGGAGGTCTTATGTTTAGGTCTTTGATCTATTTTATGATAATTTTTATATAAGGTATAAGATGAGAGTTCGTGTTCATTCTTCGGCATGTGGATATCCAGTTTTCACAGTACCATTTGTTAAAGAGACTATCCTTTTCCCATTGTGTAGTCTTGGCACTGTTGTTGAAGATCATTTGACCATATATGTGATTTATTTCAGGCATCTCTGTTCTTTTAATTTTTAGTAAAATTGAGATGGGATCCAACCATGTTGCCCAGGCTTTTCTTGAATTTCTGGGCTCAAGTGATCCTCCTGCCTCAGTCTCCCAAAAAGCTGGGATTACAGGTGTGAGCCACCACCCTGGCCAGGGATCTCTGTGGATCTCTATTCTGTTCCATTGACTTATATGTCTGTATTTTTATGCCAGTACAATATTGTTTTGATTAGCATAGCCTCATGATATGTTTGAAATTAGGAAATGTAAGGCCTCCAGTTTTTTTTTTCTCAAGATTGTTTTGTTTATTTGGGGGTTCTTTGAGGTTACACACTAATTTAAGATAGTTTTTTTATTTCTGGAAAAAAAAATGGCTATCGAGATGTTGATAGGGATTGCATTGACTTTTTAGTTTCCTTTGGGTAGTAGGGATATCTTAACAATATTAAGTTTTCCAATCCATGAAAACAGCCTATCTTTCCATTTATTTATGTCTTCCATAATTTTATCCAACAGTGTTTTGGGGTGTACAGCCATTTCGCCTCCTTGGTTAAGTTTATTCTTAAGTATTCTATTCTTTTTTATGCTATTGTAAATGTGATTGTTTTAATTTCCTTTCATATTGTTCATTATGAGTATATAGAAATGCAACTGTTTTTTCAGGTTTAATTTTGTATCTTGGAACTTTGCCAAATTTGCTTCTTTGTTCTAATAGCATGTGGAATCTTTAGGGTTTCCTACATAAAAGTTCACGTCGTCTGCAGAGAGATAATTTGGCTTCTTGCTTGCCTATTTATTGCCTAATTACTCTGCTAGGACTTCAAGTAATGTGTTGAATAGGTTGCTACAGTGAGTATATTTCCCTTGCTCTTTATCTTAGAGGAAAAGCTTTCAGTGTTTCACTGTCAAGCATATTAGCTGTGGTCTTTTCATATATAGTCTTTATTGTATTTATGTAATTACTTTTTTGTGTGGGTTTTTGTTTTTAGACAGGGTCACATTCTTTTTTTTGAGACAGAGGTGCATTCTTGGTGTCCATGACGAAGTGCAGTGGCGCCATCTCGGCTCACTGCAACCTCCATCTCCTGGGCTCACACCATTCTCTTTCCTCAGCCTCCCGAGTAGATAGGACTACAGGTGCCCACCACCACGCCCGGCTAATTTTTTTGTATTTTTAGTAGAGAGGGCTTTCATCACATTGGTCAGGCTAGTCTCAAACTCCTGACCTTGTGATCTTCCCGCCTCAGCCTCCCAAAGCGTAGACAGGGTCACATTCTGTCACTTAGGCTGGAGTGCAGTGGTGATATGGCTCACTGCAGCCTCAACCACCCAGGCTCAAGCAATACTCCCACCTCCACCTCCCAAGTAGCTGGGACTACAGCCATGCACCACCATACTTGGCTGATTTTTAACCTTTTTGTACAGATGGGGTTTTACTATGTTGCCTAGGTGGGTCTAAAACTTCTGAGCTCAAGTGATCCTCCCACCTCAGCATCTCAAGTGGCTGGGACTACGGGTGTGCACCATGGCATCTGACTAATTTTGTAATTTTTTTGTAGAAACAAGATTTTACTATGTTGCCTAGGCTGGTCTCAGACTCCTGGGCTCAAGCAGTCTTCCCACCTTGGCACCCCAAAATGTTGGGATTACAGGTGTGAGCTATGATACCTGGCATGTAATTTCTTTTTATTCCTAGTTTGTTGAGTGCTTTCTTTTCAGTCATGAAATATAGTTGAATTTTGTCAGATGTTTTTTCTACATCAAGTAGAAGGTCATGTAGTTATTATTATTATTATTTTTTGGTCCTTTATTCTGTTAATGTGCTCTATTCTGTTGATTTTTCTATTCTGTTGATTTTTTTTTTTTTTCTATTTTTGAACCATCGTTGCATTCTAAGATTAAATTCTACTTGGTCATGATGTATATTTCTTTTTTTTTTTTTTTTTGAGATGGAGTCTTGCTCTGTCGCCCTGGCTGGATGCGGTGGCACAATCTCAGGTCACTGCAAGTTCTGCCTCCTGAGTTCATGCCATTCTCCTGCTTCAGCCTCCTGAGTAGCTGGGACTACAGGCACCCCCAGCACCACGCCCAGCTAATTTTTTTTTGTAATTTTTAGTAGACGGGGTTTCACGGTGTTAGCCGGCATGGTCTCGATCTCCTGACCTTGTGATGTGCCTGCCTCGGTCTCCCAAAGTGCCAGGATTACAGGTGTGAGCCACCATGCCTGTCCCCCTCCTTTTTTTTCCTTCTGCTGGCCCCAACGGGAGCCATGTATTTCTTTAAATGTGCTATTTCATTTTTTTACATCAGTATTTATAAGGGATATTGGTCTGTAGTTTATCTTTTCATTTGTATATGCTCTAGTCTTTGTTTCTTTCGTTCTGCTAACTTTGGGCTTAGTTTGATTTTTCTGGTTTCTTGAGGTGTAAATTCAGGTTGCTGAGTTGAAATCTTTCTTGTTTTTCAATGTTGGCATTTACTGATACAGCCTTCTCTCTTAGTAGTGCTTTTGCGCATCCTATAATTTTTTTTGTTTTGTTTTGTTTTGTTTTTGAGACGGAGTCTCATCTCTCGCCAGGCTGGAGTGAGGAGGTGGCACAATCTCCACTCAGTGCAACCTCCGCCTCCCAGGTTCAACTGATTGTCCTGCTTCAGCCTCCCGAGTAGCTGGGATTACAGGTGCCTGCCACCACACCCGGCTAGTTTCTGTATTTTTAGTAGAGACGGGTTTCACTATGTTGGCCAGGATGATTCCATCTCTTGACCTCGTGTTCTACCCACCTTGACCTCCCAAAGTGCTAGGATTACAGGCGTGAGCCACTGCACCCGGCTGGTATATTGTTTTCATTTGTCACAAGATATTTTCTTTTCTCTTTCTCTTTTTTTTTTTTAGACAGAGTCTTGCTCTGTCACCCAGACTGGAGTGCAGTGGCGCGATCTTGGTTCACTGCAACCTCCGCCTCCCAGGTTCAAGCGATTCTCCTGCCTCAGCCTCTTGAGTAGCTGGGACTACAGGCATGTGCCACCACGCCCGGCTAATTTTTTGTATTTTTAGTAGAGACGGGGTTTCACCATGTTAGCCAGGATGGTCTCAATTTCCTGACCTTGTGATCCTCCTGTCTCAGCCTCCCAAAGTGCTGGGATTACAGGCATGAGCCACCGTGTCCAGCCCTGTCAAAAGGTATTTTCTAATTTTCCTTGTGATTTCTTCTTTTTTCCATTGATTGTTCAAGAGTTTGTTGTTTAATTTCCACGTATTGGTGGATTTTTCAGTTTTTGTACTGATACTGATTTCTAGTTTCGCTTGATTTCACTTGATTGTGACTGGAGCAGATACTTGGTATGATTTCACTCTTCTTAAATTTGTTAAGCTGGGCATGGTGGCTCACGCCCGTAATCTCAGCACTTTGGGAGGCCAGGGGAAGCGGAAGTTGCAGTGAGCTGATATCATGCCACTGCACTCCAGCCTGGGCGACAGAGCAAGATTCTGTCTCCAAAAAACCAAATGAGAGAGCCACCACACCCAGCCTGAAAAGAATATTCTTTACCTGTTTAATGGTCTTTGCATTCTTATTGGTAGTCAGTTGGCCGTAACTACGTAAGAGGTTGGTTCTGTGCTCTCAATGAAGTGGTGGCTCACACCTATAATTCCAGAATTTTGAGAGGCCAAGGCAGGTGGATGACCTGAGATCAGGAGTTCAAGACCATCCTGTCCAACAAGAGGGTGAAACTTCATCTTTACTAAAAATACAAAAAGTAGCTGGGTGTGGTGACACATGCCTGTAATCCCAGCTACTCAGGAGGCTGAGGCAGGAGAATCACCTGAACCTGGGAGGTGGAGGTTACAGTGAGCTGAGATCATGCCACTGCACTCCAACCTGCCTGGGCAGCAGAGCAAGTCTTGTCTCAACAAAAAATAAATAAAAATCAAAAGTGTTAGTTATAGTATTTTTGTAGTAATTAATTACAGTATTTTTGTAATAATTAATTTTACTGTCTCTGAAATTGGAAAGTATAAGTTTTTTAACTTTATCCTTTTTCAAGATCGTTTTGGCTCTTTTGCATCTTTGGTGTTCCATATTAATGTTAGAACAAGGTTGTAAGTTTCCGCAAAAAAGCCAGTTATGATTTTGATAGGGATTGTGCTGAATCTGTAGGGTAGTTTGCGTAGTGTTGCCATCTTAGCAATATTAAGTCTTCCAATCCATGAATAATAGATGACTTTTATCCAATTAGATTTGTCTTTCACTTCTTTCCACGATACTTTGTAATTTTCAGTGTATAAATTCTGCACTGAAAAAAATTTATTCCTAAGTATTTTAGTCTTTCTTTGTACTTTTATAAATGAATTTGTTTTTCTGATTTCATTCCCAAATTGTTTATCGCATGTTTTTGAAAATACATTTTGTATATTATTATTTTATCGTACAACTTTGCTGAACTCGTGTTAATTAATAGAATTATTGATTACTGTTTGTTAGTAATAGTTTTTTTTTTTATGAATTCCTTTGGATTTTCTGTGTACATGACCATGTAATCTGCATGTTTTCTAATCCAGTTGCCCTTTTCCCCCTTTGTTTACTTACCCTGACCAGAGCTTCCAGTGTGATGTGGAATACTGGTGGAGAAAGCAGGCATCCTTGTCTCGTTTTTGATGTTAGGCGGAAATAATTGAGTCTTTTTCATGAACTATGATGTCAGCCGTGGTTTCGTTATATTACGTTTCGTATTTAGAATGTTCTCTTTTATACCTATTTTGTCACATTTGTAAGATCTTCTTTGTGTCTATTGAGAAGACAGTTTTGCGTTTCGCCCTTTATCCATATGATGTATTATATTGATTGATTTTTGTAATTTGAACCAACTTTGAAGTCCTGGGGTAAATCCTACTTGGTCATGTTGTATAATGTTGTTGAATGTGTTTTGCTTGTATTTTGCTGAAGATTTAAAAATCTATACTCATAAGGGATATTGGTCTACAGTTTTCCGATTTGTGTGATACCTTTGTCTAGTTCTTTTTGTTGTTGACGTTTTTTGTTTTTGTTTTTTTTGAGATGGAGTTTCGCTCTTGTTGCCCAGGCTGGAATGCAGTGGTGCAATCTCGGCTCACTGCAGCCTCTGCCTCCCGGGTTCAAGTGATTCTCCTGTCTCAGTCTCCTGAGTAGCTGGGGTTACAGGCACACGCCACCACACCCAGCTAATTTTTGTGTTTTTAATAGAGACAGGGTTTCACCATGTTGGCCAGGCTGATCTTGAACTCCTGACCTCAAGTGATCTGCCTGCCTGAGCCTCCCAAAGTGCTGGGATTACAGGTGTGAGCTGCCATGCCCAGCCATCTTTGTCTAGTTCTGCTTTCAGAATAATACTGGCCTCATAGAATGAGTGTGACAGGTAGATTCTTAAGTAGTGCTTTGTTATAACCCAATTGCGGCCTTTCTTACGTATTTCTCCCCTTTTTCCTGACATCCTTTACTTTCCCCGCCTTTTTATAGGTCTACCTTTGCTAGTAAATAGGGTCATATGGATGCTGGAAATAATCCTTTCCTGTGAATTATTATTAATGTACATGTGAATATTACTGTTAAAGCAGATACTGTCTTTTCCTTAAGAATAGTTCACAGTTTTCGTTCATGATAATATTTCAAATATTTTCATATAATTTTATTTTTACTTCAGTTTTTGAATTTGTTTGGTTTTGAGTATGTATTGAAAAGATGCAAGAAGCTATTCAGTAAAAATTTTCCTCCCAACCCTATCCCTCAGTGGCTCAGATCTGCTCTCCAGAGCAGATCTGGAGATTTGGTTTGTATTTGGCAATATCTTGTAGTATTCCAATTTGAAATTTCACTTCATAGTTGTTATACTGATAAATTCCTGCTAACAGTACAGAAAAGTACAGGTTGGCATTCTGTTAATTTTTTTTTTTTTAGCATCCAGTCTAATCACCCCCTTTTTCAAGTCTGTATTCCCACTCACAATCTAGTAATTTAAAAAAATTTTTAGTAAAGTATGAAATTTTGTTAAGGGGCTACATGTATAGTTTTGATATGAATGAAGCTGTGTTTCAGATGGTTAATTTACTTTGGTTGTTTGGAATTTCCAATGGTTTCTTATTTTACAGAATCCTGCCAAATTTATAATGACTATAGGGCAGGGTATGTATAGGGATATTTTTACTGAGTAAATACTATTACATGTACTAGAGGTATTCTGTTATGTTAGCATATCCTATTAGAGATACATGATGAAACACATACGGATGAAATATGGAGTATAAGATGTTGCAAAATAACGTGGAAAGACGGGGATACAGATAAAAATAGATTGGCCATGAATTTGTGATCAGTGAGTCTAGGTGTTTATTATATTGGTTTTGTAGATGTTTGTAATTTTCTATGATACATCCTTTTTCAGTAGGAATTCAGAATACAGAAAATGCTAAACATTTGAGTAAATCTAAATAACAGTTGACTATGAAAATAATAATGCCTTATGGTCTTAAATATATATGGCATTAAAATATACCACAACAATAAAATATAAGTTAGTATGCAGGCAGATGGAAATTAGTTGCCTTTACTTTCTGGCAGGATGATAGCAATATTGATTAACTTTGGATTTTTATGAGTTAAATATTATTATTATTATAATAATTATTATTATTTTTAGACAGAGCCTAGCTCTGTCACCCAGGCTTGAGTGCAGTGATGCAATCTCGGCTCACTGCAACCTCTGCCTCCTGGGTTCAAGCGATTCTCCTGCCTCAGCCTCCAGAGTAGCTATAGGTATGTGCCACCACATCTGACTGATTTTTGTATTTTTAGTAGAGACACAGTTTCACCATGTTGGCCAGGCTGGTCTCAAACTCCTGACCTCAGGTGATCCACCCGCCTTGGCCTCCCAAAGTGCTAACATGACAGATGTGAGCCATATACCCAGTGCAAATATTCATATTTAAATTTTTAAAATAACCTAAAACACGCAACAGAAAGCAGAAAGCTTGGCCCGGCACAGTGGCTCACACCTGTAATTCCACCTACTCGGGAGGGTTAGGCAGGAGAATCTCTTAAACCCAAGAGGCAGAGGTTGCAGTGAGCCAAGATTGTGCCATTGCACTCCACTCTGGACCACAAGAGAAAAACTCTGTCTCAAAAAAAAAAAAAAAAAAAAGCAGAAAGTTCCCTTGTAATTTATTTTTTTGGAAGATTCATCCTGTAAATTTTCTCAGTTTGCATTGCGCTGTATGCAGCCCTGTTATATGGTTTTACATGTTTCTCTTACCTCTGCACAGTAGTCTCCCTTTATCTAGAAACTCATTTTTCACAGTATCAATTACCTGTAGTCAACCGAGGTCCAAAAATAGGTGAGTACAGTACATTACAGTTATTTTGGGACAGAGAGGGAGGGAGAGCACATTCACATAACTTTTATTATAGTGTATTGATAACATTGGTCTTTTTTTTTTTTTTTTTTTTTTTTGAGTTAGAGTCTTAACTCTCACCCAGGATGGAGTGCAGTGGCATGATCTTGACTTATGAGATAGTAGCCGCAACTATAGACATGCACCACCATGCCCAGCGAATTTTTGTATTTTTATTAGAGACGGGATTTTGCCATGTTGGCTAGGCTGGTCTCAACTCCTGACCTCAAGTGATCCATCTGCCTTGTCCTCCCAAAGTGCTGGGATTACAGGTGTGAGCCACCAGCCCCGGCCTAGGCCGAATGATCTAGATTGCCACTATTAGGAATGATTTTGGGGTTTTTGCCTTTTTTTTTGTTTCTTTAAACTTTTTTCTCTGAGGTTCCAGAACTAGGAAAGTAGAGGTATAAATAGGGTCAAATAATCTGTATTGGAGGAGTGATGTTGCTATTAGTATTCTAGTCCTTTGGAATAATTAACCATTTTAATGAAAAGGTGAAAACTATGTAGTTCAGTCTTGATGAAGAGATTTTACTTTTTAAAATTAGCTTTATCCAAGGTATAATTTATATACCATAAAATTCGTACATTTTGTGTATACAATCGAATAATATTTTGCAAATTTAATGTGTTATGCAACCATCTCTGTAAATCTGTTTTGGAGCGTTTCTACCATCCCAGTAAAGATCCTTTTAATCTGTGTATAGTTAATCCGTATTCCTACCACTAGCCCTAGAGAACCATTAGTTGACTGTCTCTGTAGAGTTGCCTTTTCCCTGGACATTTAATATTAATGGAGTCATGCAATATGTGATCTTTTGTATCTTGTTCTTCTCATTTGGTATATTTTTGAGATTTAAAAAAACCAAAAAACAAAAACCTACCATCTGTAATTTGTCCTCTTTTTTGCTAAATAGTATTCCAGTGTAGGTATATGCCTAATTTTATTTATTTATTCATTCATTTATTCATTGATTAACATTTGGGCTGTTTCAACTTTTTGGCTGTTTTATCATTTTAGTTGATAGTGTATACTTTGAGGTCTACGGCTATTGCTATACTCATCCAGTATTTGTCATTTATCTCTTTCTTCACAATACAATGACATTTTGTAATTGTATAGTAGGCATGACATACTGGTTGTGTGGTAGGAATTAGGGCGTATTTGCTGAGAACCTTAGGGGTAGTGTGATTTGGCTCTTGCTTTGTTTGATATTTGCTACATATCCTGTATTAAGGTTTGCGTAGTTACTCCTCTCTCCATTGACTTGTGCAGTTTTATGGATTTTGATATTTTCTTCCAATATCCAGAAGGCCATATTCCTCCTTTGTTCCTGGTATATTCTTTATCTTAGCTTGGCAAATCACTTACTTTTTTGCCTCACTTTGCTCCTTTGTAGTAACAGTAGGTGAATTCTCCATGCTTTTCTAACTGAAAAGTGCTGTAACTGGGAGAGAACATAGGTAGGGAATTGGCGGGGTAGTTGAGGCAAGAAAGAAAGAGGGGAAACCTAGCAACAGCCAGGAAGCCTCTTTTTATATATTTTTTTATTCTTTTGAGATGGAGTGTTGCTCAGTCACCCAGGCTGGAGTGCAGTGGCACGATCTAGGCTCACTGCAACCTCGACCTCCCAGGTTCAAGTGATTCTTCTGCCTTAGCCTCTTGAGTATCTGCGACTGCAGGTATGCACCGCTACGCCTGGCTAGTTTTTGTATTTTTAGTAGAAACGGGGCGTCACCATGTTGGCCAGGCTGGTCTCAAACTCTCGACTTCAAGTGATCTGCCTGCTTCAACCTCCCAAAGTGCTGAGATTACAGGCATGACCACTGCATCCCACCCAGGAAGCATCTTTTAAAATTCATTCTGTTGTCACCAAGCTGTTTCACTTACAATATGCTACTCTATTTATTTTTTATTTATTTTTATTTTTTAGACAAAGTCTCACTCTGTTGCCCAGGCTGGAGTGCAGTGGTGCTGTCTCGGCTCACTGCAACCTCTGCCTCCTGGGTTCAAGTGATTCTCTTGCCTCACCCTCAGTATATTACTCTATTTTTTATTTAGGGAAAGAATTGATAGACTTTTATTGAAGTGCCAGATAGTAAATTTTTTTATTTTTATTTTTATTTTATTTATTTATATATATATTTTGAAACGGAGTCTCACTCTGTCGCCCAGGCTGGAGTGCAGTGGCGCAGTGTCGGCTCACTGCAAGCTCTGCCTCCTGGGTTCACGCCATTCTCCTGCCTCAGCCTACCGAGTATCTGGGACTACAGGTGCCTGCCACCATGCCCAGCTAATTTTTTAATATTTTTAGTAGAGACGGGGTTTCACTGTGTTAACCAGGATGGTCTCGATCTCCTGATCTCGTGATCCGCCCGCCTCAGCCTCCCAAAGTGCTGGGATTACAGGTGTGAGCCACCGTGCCTGGCCCAGATAGTAAATATTTTAGGTTTTATGAGCCATAAGGTCTCTGTCACCTAATAGATGTATCCAGTACAGAATTTCTCACTTTAATTTCCAGTGTTTTGTGCTATCTGCTGGTTTCATTGTGAGCTGCAAGGAAATAGAGAACTATAAGATTGAAGCCTAGTCTGAGAAGTTACTCTATGAGAGAAGCAAACCCCAAAGGTAGAGTGGAAACAGCAATTATAAGAGGAAACGTGGCCGGGCATGGTGGTTCAAGCCTATAATCCCAGCACTTTGGGAGGCTGAGGCGAGCAGATGACCTGAGGTCAGGAGTTCGAGACCAGCTGGGCCAACATGATAAAACCCTGTCTGTCTACTAAAAAATACAAAAAATTAGCCAGGCATGGTGGCATGTGCCTGTAGTCCCAGCTACTCGGGAGACTGAGGCACAAGAATCACTTGAACCCATGAGGTGGAGGTTGCAGTGAGCTGAGATCACATCATTGCACTTCAACCTGGGCGACAAAGCAAGACTCTGTCTCAAAAAAAAAAAAAAAAAAAAGAGGAAACGCAACAAGACTTAGCCTATGGAACATGCCAAGAAGAAGACAAAGGAGGGAGACTGTCTAGGATTGAGATCCAATTTGTGTGTGGCGGGTAGTGATGGAGGGGGAAAAGGGGCATGATATGATAGCATAGGGACACTGTTTTTTTTTTTTTTTTTTTTTGAGACAGAGTCTCGCTCTGCCCCCAGACTGGAGTGCAGTGGCCAGATCTCAGCTCACTGCAAGCTCCGCCTCCCGGGTTCACGCCATTCTCCTGCCTCAACCTCCCAAGTAGCTGGGACTACAGGCGCCCACCACCTCGCCCAGCTAGTTTTTTGTATTTTTAGTAGAGACGGGGTTTCACCGTGTTAGCCAGGATGGTTTCGATCTCCTGACCTCGTGATCCGCCCATCTCGGCCTCCCAAAGTGCTGGGATTACAGGCTTGAACCACCTCGCCCAGCCGCGGGACACTGTTTTAATGAAAAGTGTTCATGGGGAGTTTTGAGAAACTTTGGTATGTAATTATGACCTTGCCATCTCAATAATTAACTAATTTGATGGGTTTGTGTAAGTCACCACCCTGCCGCCACTTTGAGACAGGGTTTTGTTCTGTTGTCCAGGCTGGAGTGCAGTGGCACAATCCTAGCTCATTGTAGCCTCGAACTCCTGGGCTCAAGCGATCCTCCCGCCTCAACCTCCCAAATAGCTGGGACTACAGGCATGTGCCACCACGCCTAGCTAATTTTTTAACTTTTTGTAGGATGAGGTCTCACCATGTTCCCCAGGCTTGTGTTGAACTCTCCTGGGTTCAAGTAATCCTCCTGCCTGTGCCTCCGAAAGTACTTGGATTACAGGCGTGGACCACTTTGCCTAGCTGTTTTCACCATTACTTTGAAGAAAAATGTATGCTTTGATATTTTGATCATAAAACATGACAAGATTATTATTTTTTGAGACACAGGCTAAAGTTCGGTGGCGCAATCTCTACTCACTACAGCCTCCACCTTCCGGGTTCAAGCAGTTCTCCTGCCTCACCCTCCTGAGTAGCTGGGACTACAGGCGTGTGCCACTACACAATTTTTGTATTTTTAGTAGAGACGGGATTTTTCCATGTTGGCCAGGCTGATCTTGAACTCCTGACCTCAGGTGATCCACCCACCTCGGCCTCCCAAAGTGCTGGGATTACAGGCATGAGCCACTGCGCCCGACCCGTGACAAGATTTTCTTAAAAGATGTACCTAAAATTCCATTTTTAATCTTTCAATTTTTTAATTTTCTTTTGATCCATAAAGCAATTGCATATATATTAAATCTTATTCTCCTGCCTTTTGTGTATATGACATACACTTTTGTGTCATTAGGATAATTACATATAATTAATTATATATAGTATTATTATTTTATATTTACAGATAGGGTTTCGCTGTGTCATTCAGGCTTGAGTGTGGTGGCACTATCTTGGCTTACTGCAGCCCCTATCTCCTGGGCTGAAGCCATCCTCCTGCTTCAGTCTCCCATGTAGTTGGGACCACAGGTGTGTGCCATCACAGGCAGCTTTTTTTTTATGTTTAGTAGAGGCATGGTCTCACTTTGCTGCCCAGGCTGTTCTTGAACTCCTGGACTCAAACCATATGCTCACCTTGGCCTCCCATGCCTTTTACGGTTTTTGATAATTCTGTTTAGATGTATAGTTCTCAGTTTTTTAGCATGAGACAATAAATACAACCATATGATACTAAATTGATGAATTGTTTGTAAAGTGGTTTTGAAATTTATGTGGTAGTGCCGATTATATAATATTCTGTTGAAATGTCATTCTGATATTCTACATAATCCATAGATATATTGTTTAAAATGCAGGTTGAGCATTCCTAATCCGAAAATGCAAAATGCTCCAAAATTGAAATCTTTTTGGGAATATTGACATAATGCCACAAGTGGAAAATTCCACAGTTGACCTCATTACAATGCATCAATCAGAACACAGGAACACACAGCACAGTTTATTCAACGTCCCCCAGGGAAAAACCATCCTTCCAGCCCCCTTCAGCTTAGATGTATCTTTTACGTTCATGGCCGGATTTTCCCATGCAATTATACCCATAAAAGGTGATAAAATGGCACACATGCAGGCTGGATGCACCAACAGAAAGTTTTCCAAAATAACCCACGTGGGGCAAAAGCCTCCTTGCATTATTCATTGTGTTTTTAAATTAAAAACAATTTTTTTTCCTGCTTTGTGGTATAAAGATTTTGTTGAACTTTTCAGAAAGCCTGAAGATATCCCCATGGATAAGAGTAATAAGAAAAGAGGAAGAATTTATGTATTGCGCAGAAAGTAAGTCAGGCTCTTGGAGAAACTAGACAGTGGTGTAAGTGTCAAACATCTTACAGAAGAGTATGGTATTAGAATGACCACCGTGTATGATATGAAGAAACAGGAGGATAACTGTTGATGTTCTGTGCTGAAGGTGATTAACAGAAGTTAATGAAATATAGAAAAACACTACATGAAACTAATAATGAAGATCTCCATTGTGTATTGAGAGTGGATCTATCAGTAGTGCAGTGAACACATGCGTACTAGTCATGAAATAAAGATATATCATGATGAACTGAAAATTGAAAGGAACTGTGAATATTCAACAGGCTGGTTGCAGAAATTTCTGAAAAATCATGGTATTAACCTTTTAAACATTTGTGGTGATAGGGCCAGGAATGGTGGCCTATGCCTATAATCCCAACACTTTGGGAGGCCAAGGCAGGCAGATCACGTGAGGTCTGGAGTTTGAGACCAGCTTGGCCAACGTGGTGAAACCCCATCTCTACTAAAAATACAAAGATTAGCTGGGCGTAGTGACGTGTGCCTGTGATCCCAGTTACTTGGGAGGGTGAGGCAGGAGAATCAGTTGAACCCGGGAGACGGAGGTTGCAGTGAGCTGAGATCATGTCATTGCACTCCAGCCTGGGCAACAAGAGCGAAAAACTCTGTCTTAAAATACAAGAGAGAGAGAGAAATTTGTGGTGATAAAGCATCTGCTGATCTTGAAGCAGCAGAGATTCATTGGTGATTTTGCTGAGGTTATTGTTGATGAAAATCTGCCACTAGAACCAGTATATAATAATGCTAGTGAAAAACATCACTGTTTTGGTGTTACTGTCCCAGAAGGACACTGCCTACAGCTGATGAGATAGCCCCTACAGGAATTCAGGATGACTAGGACAGAATAACTGTGCTGGGATGTGCTAATTAAGCAGGCATGTGTAAGTATAAACTTGCTATGATAGGCAAAAGCTTGTGTTCTTATTCTTAGTGATTTCAAGGCATGAATTTATTTTATTTTCTTTTTTTGGAGATAGTCTCACTCTGTTGTCCAGGCTTAAGTGCAGTGGCTCAATTATGGCTCACAGTAGCCTTGATCTTCAGACTCAAGCATTCCTTCCTGGTGGCTGTGACTACAGCTATGTGCTACTACGCTTGGCTAATTTTTTTAATTTGTAGTAGAGATGGGGTCTCACTATGTTAACTAGGCTGGTATTGAACTCCTGGGCTCAAGTGATCTTCCTGTATTGGCTTCCCTAAGTGCTGTGATTACAGGCGTGAGCCACTGCACTGAGTCCCAAGGCATGAATTTTTGTTTTTTTAAAGTTTGGCTCTGTCACCCAGCTTGGAGTGCAGTGGCTAGATCTTGGCTCAGTGCAACCTCTGCCTCCCGGGTTCAAGTGATTCTCGTGCCTCAGCATCTGGAGTAGCTTGCATTATAGACGTGAACCACCATGCCCGGCTAATTTTTTTTCTTTTTAAGTAGAGGCAGGCTTTCACCACATAGGCCAGGCTGGTCTTGAACTCCTGAGCCACCGCACCTGACCCACAGGCATGAATTTCTTACCAGTTCGTTATTATGCTAACAGAAAGGCATGGATGTCTAGGGACATCTTTTCTGATTGGTTCCACAAACATTTTGTAGCGGTAGTTGGTGCTTATTTCAGGGAAGCTGGACTGGATGATGACTGTTCCTCCTTGAAAACTCTTTGGCTCATCCTGCAGCTGAAGTTTTATCAAAAATAATGTTTATGCCACGTGCTTTCCCTGAAGTGTGACTTCACTGCCATATGACCAGGGAATCCCTAGATTGATGAAGAGTAAATATAAAAACGCTTTGTTGAACAATACGCTGGCAGCTATGAATAGATGTATATGTGTGAAAGGGTTTCAAAAGGAGTGAAGGGTGCCATATATGCTGTTGTCAGTGCCTGGAACACAGTGACTAAAGGTACAGCTGTGCATGCCTGGCACAACTTCTGACCTTCAACTGTGTTCACTGATGATAATGAACAAGGTGGTGATTTTGATGACCTTCTTCAGTAAAGTGAGAAAAATACGTAACATCCTTACATATGTAAAAAGTATACCTTCAGTTTGTCAGTAAGCTGGAAGAAGTGGATAACAAGAAAGCTTTTAATATCGACAGAGAGGCTCCAGTTTCTTCGTTCAACTATGGTGATAGATCTGAATCAGGGTGATTGTGATAATGAAGATGACATTAACACTGCAGAAAAAGTACCTACAGATGACATGGTTAATGTATGTGATGGGCTTATTGAAGGACCAGAGCAGTGTTCCTTCATAATAGAAAAAGAAATCATGTCAGTTGTGTCTCGCGCCTGTAATCCCAGCACTTTGGGAGTCCAAGGCGGGCAGATCACTTGAGTTCAGGAGTTCGAGAACAGCCTGGCCAACGTGGTGAAACCCTCTCTCTACTAAAAATACAAAATTAGCTGGATGTGGTGGCAGGCGCCTGTAATCCTAACTACTCAGGAGGCTGAGGCAGGAGAGTCGCTTGATCCTGGGAGGCAAAGGTTGCAGTGAGCTGAGATCACGCCACTGCACCCCTGCCTGGGTGACAGAGCAAGACCCCGTCTCAAAAAATAAATAAATGAATAAAATGAGATCTTTCTAGACAATACTTGTTAATGAGACAGATGACTTTAGAGGAAACATTTTAAAAAGCCATCCCACAGAATGCCTCTTTATTCCTAGAGGACTTCCTGGCTCCTCAACTGCTTCTGATGATGTTTCTTCTTACCTTATAAAATAAAACAGTATACAGTAACCTTTTAATCAAAACACAGCATCATAGATGGAGACACAAAGCCTGACGTAATTACTGTTTTTTATGAGCTGATACAAATTCTAGTGATGCTACTGTGCTGCTTAGCTACCCTGAACACATTACTTTCTCACTGTATTAATGGCATGTCATATTTTTACTGTTAAGTACTTATGTGTGAATAAGTGTAAGAAAATGTTTGCCTATCAGTAGCATATAAATTCAGAGGCAGTAATGATGGTAATGCCAAACAACCACAGATATTCCACATGGGTGGCTGAGATAATGACATTTTTGCTTTCTTATGGTTCACTGTACACAAACTTTGTATAATGCAGAAAATAAATGTTTTGTAAAATTACCTTCAGGCTGTGTGTATGAAAGATGTATATAATACATAAATGAATTTGGTGTTTCAACTTGGGTCCCATCCCCAAGATAACTTACTATATATATGCAAATATTCCAAAATAAGAAAAATTCTGAATCACTTCAGATCCCAAGCATTTCAGATAAGGCATACTTAACCTGTAACTCAAGATATATTTTACCCGTTAACCTGTTCTAGATGCTATTTCTTTTTTTTTGTGGCATATATTGGCTTTATATGTACAGGTGTCAGTGACTATAAGACCTGGCTTTAAATTTAACCGTTTCCTCAATATTGGATGGGCCACATATATTCTGTAATATACGTATATAAGGTAACACAAGCCCTTTTGTCTCCCCTAGCACCTTTTGCATATGAGAAAACATAAGCCATTTTGTGCCTTTTGCATCTTAAGCCATAGTCTGTTTTACTATGTGGTTTCCCATCTGGTTACTTTTGGGAGTATCAGATGGTCTCATAAAAACAGTGGATTTTCCTGAAGCTTTTTGATTAATATCGAATGTGTTTATCATCTTTTAGCTGTGCGGTCAGAGAAGAAACGCCTTAGGAAGCCAAGCAAGTGGCTTTTGGAATATACAGAAGAATATGATCAGATATTTGCTCCTAAGAAAAAACAAAAGAAGGTACAGGAGCAGGTGCACAAGGTATGTTGCAAAATTTCGGCAAACTTTCACTGGTCCTTAGGAAACTACAATTTTATCTTCAGTGTCATACTTTACCTTCATGAAACAATAATTTGTTTAACTGGGATCTTGTTTTTTATTCTTAGCTTCTAGCACAATACTTAGGATTTAGTGGTTATTCAGGAAATATATAAATGAGTCTACATATTGTATTTCTTTATGTATATATTTTTCCCTCTTTGCCTTCAAAGAATATTTAATGACTTAGGAATATTGTTATGATTTAATCTTAAGTAAATATATAGGATATAAAGTGAAATATATATAGTCTGACCCTAATTTCAAAAGTAAATATATCTTATTTGTCTTATTTTTTAATTCAGTTTTTTAAAAATGCAGTATTTAAGAGACATTTTGACATTCTACCCCTACATAGTTTAATATATAGTTTAAAAATGGAGCATTTGCCAGGCGCGGTGGCTCACACCTGTAATCCCAGCACTTTGGGAGGCCGAGGCGGGCGGATCACAAGGTCAGGAGATCGAGACCATCCTGGCTAATATGTTGAAACCCCGTCTCTACTAAAAAAATACAAAAAATTAGCTGGGCATGGTGGCGGGCGCCTGTGATCCCGAGCTGCTCAGAAGCCTGAGGCAGGAGAATGGCGTGAACCTGGGAGGCGGAGCTTGCAGTGAGCCAAGATCAGGCCACTGCACTCCAGCCTGGGCGACAGAACGAGACTCCATCTCACATTAAAAAAAAAAAAAAAAAAAAAAAAGGCATTTTCCTTTGTAATCAGTTTAACATATTTACATCTTATATAAGATCTGTTTATCTGACATCAACTGTCTTTCAAATTTCACCAATTATCCCCTAACCTTTACCTTTGGACTCAATCTAGGACTGCTCATTGTAACTGGTTGTTATGGTTCTCAGATCACTTTGAATTCAGAATAATCCCTTTTTTCACGATCATGATCATGTCTATAAGAGAGTGACATGTAAAGTTATCTACTTTCTGTATTTGTGTAATTGCTTCCTCATAGGTGTCAGTTAGATTGTTTTCTCTATCTCCTGTTCTCTGTAAGGTGGAAAATAGAACCTATCAGTTTGATAGATTGAAGTTGAACATTTTTAGCTAGACTATATCAGAGATGATGATGTGTAATATAGAATTGCAAACTAGAGGGTTAAAAAAAGGAATGTTTTAGGCCGGGCGCGGTGGCTCAAGCCTGTAATCCCAGCACTTCGGGAGGCCGAGACGGGTGGATCACGAGGGCAGGAGATCGAGACCATCCTGGTCTACACAGTGAAACCCCGTCTCTACTAAAAAAAATACAAAAAAAACTAGCCGGGCGAGGTGGCGGGCGCCTGTAGTCCCAGCTACTCGGGAGGCTGAGGCAGGAGAATGGCGTGAACCCGGGAGGCGGAGCTTGTAGTGAGCCGAGATCGCGCCACTGCACTCCAGCCTGGGCGACAGAGCGAGACTCCGTCTCAAAAAAAAAAAAAAAAAAAAAAAAAAAAAGGAATGTTTTATTCCCATCAGCCATTCCCTGACAGTTTGTTCTTTCTTTTTTAAAATTGAGACAGCATCTTGCCCAAGCTGGAGTGCAGAGATGCATGAACACGGTTCACTACAGCCTTGACCTCCTGGGTTTAAGCAGTCCTTCCATCTCAGCCTCCTGAGTAGTTGGGACCACAGGTGCACACTACCACACCTGGCTAATTTTTAACAACAATTTTTTTGTAGAGGCAGTGTCCCACTATGTTGCCCTGGCTGATCTCGAATTCCTGGGCTCCAGTGATCTTTCTGCCTCAACCTCCCAGAGTGTTGGGATTACAGGTGTGAGCCACCATGCTCAGCTTCCCTGATGGTTTTTTTGAAAACCCCAGTTGAAGATCTTTACCTATATTAATAATATTATTAGAGGTTACAAAATGAAGACTTTCAGATTTTATTACTTTCTCTATTTTTATTAACTGATAGTCTCTTTCATTAACTGGACTCTGTTATTGTCCTGAAATACTTGAAAGGCAGAATAAGTGCTTCCTTCTTTCCCATTAATTACCAATTATAACATTAAAGAGTTTATTATTAGTTGTTTTAATTGGGAACATTAGAGCAGTCTTTTTCCCCTGCTTTTGAATTATTGTTGTGGACTTATCAATATTATAGCTTCAGTGTCTCAGTCAACTTCATTTAATTTTGATTAAAAAATATATATAACATAAATTTTATTATTTTATTCTTTTTTATTTTTTTATTTTTTATGTTTTAATTTTTTTGAGACGGAGTCTCGCTCTGTCACCCAGGCTGGAGTGTAGTGGCGTGATCTCGGCTCATTGCAAGCTCCATCTCCTGGGTTCACACCATTCTCCTGTCTCAGCCTCCTGAGTAGCTGGGACTACAGGTGCCCGCCACCATGCCTGGCTAATTTTTTTCATTTTTAGGTAGAGATGGGGTTAACAACCAGGATAACAGGGCTGCAAGAGGGGCACTGCACATTAGT
>NC_045437.1:113310020-113347255 GCF_002776525.5 Piliocolobus tephrosceles | reverse complement strand
TACCTGACAACATAGTAATTACCAGTTCATTAGAAGTTAATTACCAGGGTGTTAGCCAGGGTGGTCTCGATCTCCTGACCTCGTGATCTACCCACCTTGGCCTCCCAAAGTTCTGGGATTATAGGCACGAGCCACTGCGTCCGGCCTATTTTATCCTTTTTTTTTTTTTTGAGACAGAGTCTCGCTCTGTCGCCCAGGCTGGAGTGCAGTGGTGCGATCTCCGCTCACTGCAAGCTCCGCCGCCTCCAGAGTTCATGCCATTCTCCTGTCTCAGCCTCCCTAGAAGCTGGGACTACAGGCGCCCGCCACCACGCCCGGCTAATTTTTTTGCATTTTTAGTAGAGACGGGGTTTCACCGTGTTCGCCAGGATGGTCTCGATCTCCTGACCTCGTGATCTGCCTGCCTCGGCCTCCCAAAGTGCTGGGATTACAGGTGTGAGCCACCGCGCCTGGCCTATCCATTTTTAAGTGTACAGTTCAGTGGCATGAAGCACAGTTACATTGTTGTGCAACCATCTTCACCATCCATCTCAATACTTTTTTTCATCTTTCCAAGCTAAAAGTCAATACCCACTAACCAATAACTCCCATTTCTGCTCAGCCCCTGGCAATTGCCAT
This sequence comes from Piliocolobus tephrosceles, assembly GCF_002776525.5. NCBI lineage: Eukaryota > Metazoa > Chordata > Mammalia > Primates > Cercopithecidae > Piliocolobus > Piliocolobus tephrosceles. The sequence goes on along the minus strand of NC_045437.1, from coordinate 113,346,637 downwards.
TCTATTTTCTGTCTTAAGAATTTTCTTATTCTAGATACCTCATATACTTGAAATCATATGATATTTGTTCTTTGTGTCTAAGTAATTTCCCTTAGCATACATAATGTCTTCAAGGTTCATCCACTTTTTGTAGCCTTTGTCAGAATTTCATTCCTTTTAAAGTGTGTTATTCTTTTTTACACTTAAATTACAACAGTTTTGGCCTGTGGACTCTATTTTTACTTTTTGTTCTTAGGTAAGTTCCCGCTGTGAAGAGGAAAGCCTTCTAGCCCGAGGTCGATCTAGTGCTCAGAACAAGCAGGTGGACGAGAATTCTTTGATTTCAACCAAAGAAGAGCCTCCAGTTCTTGAAAGGGAGGCTCCGTTTTTGGAGGGCCCCTTGGCTCAGTCAGAACTTGGAGGTGGACATGCTGAGTTGCCGCAGCTGACCTTGTCTGTGCCTGTGGCTCCGGAAGTCTCTCCACGGCCTGCCCTTGAGTCTGAGGAATTGCTAGTTAAAACGCCAGGTAAGGTGGGGTTGGGGTCTCAGTATTTGAGCAGATATGATTAGAGGAAGCAGGAGATTTTAGTATGTTTTGATGTAAAGCCAACATTTTATCTGTATACAATAAACTTATCCCCGTTTGTCCTGGGAAATACTTAAAATGATGGCTAATTAGATATAGTTACTAACCATGAATTGTGGCACGCTATCAAGATGTATTTTTAATAAATATGCTCCTTGCTCCAGTGTTGCTCTTCATGATTGTTGATCAGCCACTGTGTAAATTAACAACCAGGATAACAGGGCTGCAAGAGGGGCACTGCACATTAGTGGAAAAAGCATTATGCTTCAAGTGCTGGCTCCACCAATCCTTGTGTTACTTGGGAAGTTGTTTAATCTCTGAACTTGTTTCCTCATTTGTAAAATGGAGATCATAATGTATTAATGTATAATATGATATACCTGACAACATAGTAATTACCAGTTCATTAGAAGTTAATTACCAGTTACTTCTCACTTGATGATTCTTTATATATCACCTGGGGAGAGTTGGATCTAAACATATTGTCTCTAATTCACCTCGTAACTATTGAACATTATAGTCAGTCAAGGAACGGGAAGAATCCTCTTTTCTGTACCCCTTTAAATTTGGATGTAACTTTTTTACATTATCAACAGTAGCTTTTGATGTTACTACTTAAAGAAACATTTCCAGTTGTGCTTAAACTAGTTGGATATAATAAAAAAGATTTTTGAAAGAATAGTAAAGATAGTTATTTCAGTACCTACTACGTGCCAAACTCTTATTAAGTCAGCTCTTTTATATAATTCTTGAGTGATCCTATGAACTATCTTTTACCTATTGAATTTTATTTACTTAGGGGCAGAGCAGGAACTGTAATCTTGGTCCATTTATGACCACTGTCCAAGCTCTGTTTCACTCCACTTCTTATTTTGTCCTCACCAACAATCGGTTGCTATAGAGTTCTGTCCTTTTGATTTCTCCCTAAGTTATTTTGTGATTTAAAGTCACCACACACACATCCCTCACATTAGTTTGTGCTTGCATTGAGAACTATTTACTTGTTTTGTTTACTAATATTTTATAATAAATAAATTACCCTCCTGCCTCTTCCCATAAGATGATGGGGAAAACATCAAAAACATTGAGATTCATTTTGTGTGGTATACAGATTTTTAAAAAATTAACTTATGCCCGGTTTCTAAATCATCTAATGTAAAGATACATGCATTTCAGGAAATTATGAAAGTAAACGTCAAAGAAAACCAACTAAGAAACTTCTTGAATCCAATGATTTAGACCCTGGATTTATGCCCAAGAAGGGGGACCTTGGCCTTTCTAAAAAGGTATGTTATTTTTGTAAGTTGTAAAAGAAAGAAACTCAGGAAATGAGGAATTTTAAAATTGACAATTTGAGTAGTAGTTATAACATCGATGTACATACATATAGAAATTAGTGTGTGTGCCGGGCACGGTGGCTCAAGTCTGTAATCCCAGCACTTTGGGAGGCCGAGACGGGTGGATCACGAGGTCAGCAGATCGAGACCATCCTGGCTAATACGGTGAAACCCCGTCTCTACTAAAAAATACAAAAAAAAACTAGCTGGGCGAGGTGGCAGGCGCCTGTAGTCCCAGCTACTCGGGAGGCTGAGGCAGGAGAATGGTGTAAACCCGGGAGGCGGAGCTTGCAGTGAGCTGAGATCTGGCCACTGCACTCCAGCCCGGGCGACAGAGCGAGACTCCGTCTCAAAAATAAAAAAAAAATAAAAAAATAAAAAATAAAAAAAAGAAATTAGTGTGTGTGTCAGCAGGTATACATGATCTGAGAGTTCCTACATGAAAGACTGTTTGGCAGTTGTGTGATCATGTATGTATATAAACTGGTTTCAGGTTTCCTTTCCAAGTGAAAAAATTTTTTAAATGCATTGAAGATTAAGTTTGTGTTTCTTATGATTTCTTTTCTGGGTTCAAATCCTGTTTTCTACTAAACTACTATCTCAAGCACCACTAGTCTACTCTATCCTATTGCTGTGTTGTCGTAGCCCTTTTGTTTTGTTTTTTTTTTGAGACAGGGTCTGATTCTGTCACCCAGGCTGGAGTGCAGCAGCATAATTTTGGCTCACTGTAATCTCTGCCTCCCAGGCTCCCCAGTTCATTTTTTGTATTTTTTTTTTGGTAGAGACAGAGTTTCAGGTTTTTTTTTTTTTTTAATGTGATGAATACTTTTTGTATTTTATTCAAGAAATCTAGTGTGATGGCTGGGCACGGTGGCTCACGTCTGTAATCTCAGCACTTTGGGAGGCCGAGGCGGGTGGATCACTTGAGGTCAGGAGTTGGAGACCAGCCTGGCCAACATCGTGAAACCCTGTCTTTACTAATAATACAAGAAAAAATATATATATATCTGGGCGTCGTGGTACCTGCCTGTAATCCCAGCTATTCGGGAGGCTGAGACAGGAGAACTGCTGGAACCTGGGAGGCAGAGGTTGCAGTGAGCTGAGGTCACGCCACTGCACCCCAGCCTAGGTGACAGAGCAAGACTCACTCTCTCTCAAAAAAAAAAAAAAAAATTCCCTGATATTTATCCTCACCCTCTCTCAGATTCCCAGTCTCTTTGAAGTATTAATTATACTTAATAACTCCTTGTCACTGTTGAATTTTTACTTTTGGGGAGGGGGGTTGCCATTTAATTTGGGACCAGAGCAAGAGAAAATCAGAATTATTGTTTATGGCTAGCACCAAACTCTGGAGAAAAGTGTCCTCTTGTCTGTTTGGGAGTCTGTCCTGCCATCTGACCTGGCCTACTTCATTGTTGAATTCCTGGTTACTCTGAGGTATATTTTGTCATAAGGCTAAAGCCATGATTCAGTTCCATTTTAGTTTACCAGGCACAGCACCACCCTGTCTGCAGGTGGATTAACCAGTATGTCACAGGTGGATTAATCAGTATGTCAAACAATGAGAAATGATCTGTTCTGGTAGTGCTTTAAGGGTACTCTGGCTTAATGTATATCCACACTAGACCATATACACAAAGTAAGTTACTAGCATCTTAGTCATATCCTCTAAGAAGTTCTTTGTTTTTTTCATTCTAAACAGAACAGTTTGATTTTTATTCATATGGTATGATTGTTGTGTGTGTGTGTGCGTGTGTATTTGTGTGCGTGCTGTTAATTTTTATTTTAAGTTATAAAATTGATCATAATAGAAATGAGAATATTTCCTGCATTATTCTCTGACTGTAGTTTGGGGAGCATTGTAATTATTTTGTTCCACAGCTTTTGGGTAACTGTTAAACAGTGAACTAATTTGTTATCTAAATAAAATGATTGCTATTTTTAAAAAAATTACAAAAATGTATTTTGTGGATTTGTCTAGGAGTCTCGTTTTGTTGAACTGGATACCTAACATTTGCCCATTCATTTTACTTGACATGGTTAGACTTCTGATATATACAGAACACGAGGAGAATTGCAGTCTTATGATTTATTAATATGATAAAATGAGCATTCAGAAGTTCACAGCTGTATTTTATCTTGTTTAAGTCCCAAACATTAGGAACTCTAAAGCAAGAATGGCCTTTATTATTTATTTATTTATTTATTTGAGACAAAGTTTTGCTCTTGTTGTCCCAGCTGGAGTGCAATGGCACATTCTCAGCTCACTGCAACCTCCGCCTCCCAGGTTCAAGCGATTCTCCTACCCCAGCCTCCCCAATAGCTGGGATTACAGGGATGTGCCTCCATGCCCGGCTAATTTTTTATGTTTTTAGTAGAGACGGGATTTCTCCATGGTAGTCAGACTGGTCTCGAACTCCCAACCTCAGGTGATCTGCTTGCCTCAGCCTCCCAAAGTGCTGGGATTACTGGTGTGAGCCACCGCGCCTGAGCAGAATGGCCTTTATTATACTGACTTTTTGTAACCACTAAATGTTGTTTTACAGTTATGATGAAGAATATTATCATTCTTGTAGGAAAAGACATTTGCTTGGGATGGAACTAATTCATACAAGTATTAGTAGTGGGTAAATAAAATGTTTGGCTCTTGATTAGACTCCTGATGTTGAGTATTTGTTTTGAGTTTTAATGTTGCTTTAATTTGGATTGATCTGAAGTCATTTTTGGTTGGCATGCCATTCAGTATTTCAGAACTGTTTAATATACAGTTCACCAAGTAAACAGGTCTGTGTCACATCTAATAGCTGAGAATACAATTGTAGGAAGATGGATTATTTTTCTTTTTTCTTTTTTTTTTTGAGACTTGCTCTGTCTCCCAGGCTGTAGTATAGTGGCGCAATCTTGGCTCAGGGCAACCTCCGCCTTCCGGGTTCAAACAATTCTCCTGCCTTAGCCTCCCTAGTAGCTAGGATTACAGGCGTGTGCCACTGTACCAAGCTAAATTTTATATTTTTAGTAGAAACGGGGTTTCACCATATTGGCCGTGGTTGGCCAGGCTGGATTCAAATTCCTGACCTTAGGTGATCTGCTCTCCTCGGCCTCCCAAAGTGCTGAGATTACAGGCATGAGCCACTGCACTCGACCAGGAAGATGGATTTTAAGAACAGGGTGGACTGCCGTAAAATTGAGCCTGTACATACCCCTTCTCTTTCTCCACTTCAGTCACGGAAAACATTGTGTATCTAGTATATATGTTGGAAATTTCTGGCAAGTCTTTATTTTTTCTTAAGGAGTATGTAGTGTTCACAGGTCTGTTGGAGCATTTTTTTTTTTTTTTTTTTTTAAAGACTGAGTCTCGCTTTTGTTGCCCAGGCTGGAGTGCAATGGTACGATCTTGGCTCACCGCAACATCTGCCTCCTGAGTTCAAGCAATTCTCCTGCCTCAGCCTCCTGAGTAGCTGGGATTACAGGCATGTGCCACCACCCCTGACTAATTTTGTATTTTTAGTAGTGATGGGGTTTCTCCATGTTGGTCAGGTTGGTCTTGAACTCCTAACCTCAGGTGATCCACCCCAGCCTCCCAAAGTGCTAGTATTACAGGTGTGAGCCACCGTGCCCAGTCTGTTGGAGCATTTTTAAATCTGATTCCTTTCCCCCTGAAGTTTCTGTTCAGCCCTTTACTATGGTCATGTTCATGTTTTTAATTGCTAAAACAAGTCAAAATTCAATATCCGTGGCAGCTGACAATTCAGACTTTGGCATATAAAATAAAGGGTTTATTTTTTCATTCCTCTGTAAATGGTGTTGTTTTCACTTATTTGTAGTGCTATGAAGCTGGTCACCTGGAGAATGGCATAACTGAATCTTGTGCCACATCTTATTCAAAAGATTTTGGTGGAGGTGAGTATTTTTGAGACTTAAAAAATGTAATGCAGTAGTAAGTTTGAAGCACTTTGTCTGTTAACCATAAAAATTGTTACGTGTGTAAACCAGACCAGTGAGGTACAAGTTTTAAAACTGGTTTGCCCAAAATCTGCTTCCTCAAACAGATAAAATATTCATAAATTGAACATCTACCAGGGCTTTTAGTAGGAGTGCTACCTGTAATCTTGCTAAAGCATTACAGAGAGTTAGGTTATTATCTATAGTATTCCTGTTTTATAGAAGAAATGTGAAGATGAGCAAAGAGTATCATGGGAATATTATATTTCATGTGGCCTACGATTATTAAATTTTCTAACAAGTAAATCTAGCAATATGTTAGCTTATTTTAGCCATGTGGCAATTGTAATCCCATAGGTTGCTCAATTTGCTTGTAAGATTTAAAAATAAGCTGCTTTCAAAATAATATCAGGCCGATCATGGTGGCCCAGAACTTCAATTCAGCGCTTTGGGAGGCCAAGATAAGGTAACACTTGAGGCCAGGTGTTCCATCCAGACCAGGCTTGGCACTTAGTGAGACCCTGTCTCTATCTAAAATTTAAAAAAAAATTAGCTGGGCATGGTGGTGTATTTCTATAGTCACAGCTAGTTGTTACGCTGATGTGGGAAGATCCCTTGAGCCTGAGAGGTTGAGGTGACAGTAAGCTGTTGCTCACACCAGGCACTGTAGCCTGGGCAACAGTGAGAGACCATGTCTCTTAAAATAATAGTAGTAATAATAACATCAGCTCTTTTCCTGTATTTTTATATTTCATTTTTGAAATAAAACCTACAACATGAACTTTATCCATTATAAATTTTGTGTAAGTGTTCCAGCTTATGAGAATTTCAGACCTTTCTGTTGTACTTATACTATCTCTTGTTTTAGTGTTAGGCTGCAAGCAGTTTTGATGGCAGAGCTTCTCTAACTCAATCAGGCAGTCAAAAAAGAGCTCATTGAGGCAGTCTTCAAAACTCCACCTTTCATATTGTTAACTAGCATAAATATCCTAGAATGTTTTATGAAATATCTCTTAGATTCCCCTTGATGTTTCTATAACACTGTTGAAATGTGTTTAATGGAAAGTGCGGGAGGGACTAGAAGAATTTCTCTCTCTCTTTTTTTTTTTGGTTTGAGACAGAGTCTGGCTGTGTCGCCCAGGCTGGAGTACAGTGGTGTGATCTTGGCTTACTGTAGTCTCTGCCTCCTGGGTTCAAGCAATTTTCCTGCCTCAGCCTCCTGAGTAGCTGGGACTACAAGTGCATTCCAGTACACCTGGCTAATTTGTTTTGTATTTTTAGTAGAGATGGGGTTTCACCGTGTTGGCCAGGATGGTCCGGATCTCCTGACCTCATGATCCTCCCGCCTCGGCCTCCCAAAGTGCTGGGATTACAGGCATGAGCCACTGTGCCCTGTGCCCGGCCTCAACTCTCCATCTTAATCCTTTTTTCTTTCTTTTCTTTTTTTTTTTTTTTTTTTTTTTTTGAGATAGAGTTTCGCTCTTATTATCCAGGCTGGAGTGCGGTAGCGCGATCTCGGCTCACTGCAACCTTTACCTCCTGGTTTCAAGTGATTCTCCTGCCTCAGCCTCCTGAGTAGCTGAGATTACAGGCATGCACCACCATGCCTGGCTAATTTTGCATTTTTAGTAGAGACAGGATTTTACCATGTTGGCCAGGATGGTCTCGATCTCCTGACCTCATGTGATCTGCCGACCTCAGCCTCCCAAAGTGCTGGGATTACAGGCTTGAGCCACAGTGCCCGGCCCTTAATCCATAAATCATATAGTGATTTATATTATTGTCTCCAATCTCAAAGTCTGGGGAGTGGTATCTTTTCATGACTAGTAAAAAGCATTTCTCTTTCATCTATAGGATTTAATTCCTTTGAGGAACTATAAGATTTGTCATTTCAATCATATAATTTAAAATTTCTGTAATAACCTGTACACTTATTATTTAATCTATATGAGGGAGAAGTTACATATATGTAGACATTTCCCGTCTAGTTATGTCATCATGAGTTAGTCTCAATTCTTATTTCCCCCGTTTTCGTAATCCACAAAGCTAGAGAATTCAATGAGTTTTAAGGTTGGTTTTTATTCTATTAATAGGATAAGAGATTTTGGACATGTGTGTTATTAGCCAGCAAATGACACCTATTTTCCTGTCATAGGCACTTCCAAGATATTTGACAGACCAAGGAAGCGAAAACGACAGAGGCATGCTGCAGCCAAGATGCAGTGTAAAAAAGTGAAAAATGATGACTCGTCAAAAGAGATTCCAAGCTTAGAGGTAATACTCAGTTCCTGATCTTTTCACCTTCTACAGAGAAGCTACTTTTCACACCAGAGGCCACATCCCTCTTTCCCTTGAGTTTTCTTAAGAATACTGTTCTACTGAAATGGCTGATGGCCATAAGGAATCTTGGAGGAAAAGTAGAGCCTTATCCTAATAATAAGGCAAGGCATGTATTGCAACTGTCAATATGGTCCTTTTAAAAGATCATCACATCCTATGCTGTAGATGTCCAATCAGGTATATAATTGTTTCATCGTTAAGTAAACTTGTAAAACCATATCAAGCACAATATCAAGTCAATATATGATCTGAAGGAACTTAGATACTGCCCTATAAAAGTTGAGATTGGCCAGGCGCCGTGGCTCATTCCTGTAATCCCAACACTTTGGGAGGCCGAGGTGGGAAGATAACTTGAGGTTGAGAGTTCGAGACCAGCCTGGCCAACATGGTGGAAACCTCATCTCTACTAACAATATAAAAATTAGCTGAGTGTGGTGGTGTGCGCCTGTAATTCCAGCTAATCAGACAGAGGCACAAGAATCACTTGAACCCTTGAGGCAGAGGTTGCAGTGAGCTGAAATCATGCCGTTGTACTCCAGCCGGGTGACAGAGTGAAACTCTGTTTTAAAAGAAAAAAATTAAGACTGCTGGCTGGGTGTTGTGGTGGCTCATGCCACTCAGCTCTTTCGGAGGCTAAGGTGGGAGGATCATTTGAGAACAGGATTTCGAGATCAACCTGGGAAATACAGTGAGACCTTGACTCTAATTGAAAAAAAAAAAAAAACAACAAATTGAGACTGCTGTGATTAGCGGGGAGATTTACTTGCTTATTTCTTGAGACCATCAGCTACTTTATCTTAGGACAATTTTTATGAATATCGGCCTTCAGGAAACAAAAGATTTAAAACCATTTACTTGCAAAGCATCAGTGCAATCATTGATATTATCTCTGGGTTTCCAACTCAGGTTAAAAGAGAGAAGTCAGGTCAGCATCACACATTATGATGCAGAATGTTTCTTTCCAGGACAATTTGAATAGAATGCCCAAGAGGGGCATTATTTAGGAAACACTGATCTTGGAAGGACAAATAAGTAATCAAATAAACTTAAGAATGTTTTCTCTCCCTTAGTGAAACCTTAAAATGGAACAGCTCAGAAAGTTCCAGTGGAACAAACAGCCTCAGAGCAGTTAGTGGCAGGGCATGAGGCGCCCACTACCCGCCCAATCACAGCAGGGTTAGAACTAACATTGCATGCAGTCCGCCTGAGTGATTGGCTGAACATCTGTAAGTGCTTAATGGCTAGACAAATAGCAGCCCAGAGGGAGGGGGTCAAATGGAAGAGACATCAATAATACAGATGTGGGACATTATTTTTTCTTTGCAAGGGAGAACTAATGCCTCACAGGACGGCCGCAAGCCCCAAGCAGACTGTTGAGGAAGGTGTGGAACATGATTCTGGGATGCCTGCCTCTAAAAAAATGCAGGGTGAACGCGGTGGAGGAGCTGCACTCAAGGAGAATGTTTGTCAGGTAGAGAAATGTTTGCCAACTTGTGTTTTCATTGCATGTTCATCTTTAAAGGGAAACCCACTCCATCTCTTTATGATGGTTTCTTGGTAGAATAACGATGCTTTTGGATGATCCCAGTGGAGTCACTTTCTTTAAGGATTTGACCCTTTTTTCCTCCCCACAAAGAAAGATACTTGGGGAAATAGTTTAGTGTTGGTGAACACCTGCCCTTAAGGCCCATGAAGGAATATATGCCGTGAAACAAGTCTGAGATGGAATATGCGAATCTCTGGTTGCTTATTCAAATATAATTCTCCAGTACTTCTCATGGTGTCAGAATCTTTGGGTTTGTAAGGAACTTTTCAAGGGTAATTTTAGCTTTGAGATATTTTTCCTTTAATGTGATGACTTTAGAAAGCCTACTACCTATATTGTTTTATTTATTTAATAAATATTTATACAGTATTTACTGTGTATGAAGTATTGTTCCAAGCACTTTGTAAATATTACATTATTTAGTCATCCTAATAATCTCATAAGTAGAGTTTTGTGATTATCCCCATTTTGCAGATGAGGAAACTCAATTACAGAGAGGATAAATAACTTGCTTATATTCATCAGAGAACCCTGGATTTAAACTTCAGCAGTCTGGATTTAGAATCTCCCTCTCCTTTTTTCTAACCTTTAAGTTCCATTGGACTTGGTTGGTTTAGAGTCTTCACCATTGTGTTGGATTGCCTCTCTGTGAGATACGGGATTCCACTTTAGTCTTTGTGAGTAGAGTCAGTGACCATTTGAGTATTTTTTTAATGGTCTTGATTTACCTATGTAATTCTTAAAATTTGGTATATAAAAATTTGAAGATAGGCGATGTGCAGTGGCTCATACCTATAATCACAGTGCTTTTGGAAGCCGAGGCAGCAGGATTGCTTGAGGCCAGGAGTTCTAGACCAGCCTGGGCAATACAGTGAGACCCCTGTCTCTATTGAAAAAAAATTTGTCTTTTTAAAAAAATGAGCCAGCTGCAGTGGCTCATACCTGTAGCCCAAGAGGTCAAGATTACAGACTTTTAAGTAAAAAAAACTTGAGGATATTATTTATTTATTTATTCATTTATTTATTTTTGAGACCGAGTCTCGCTCTGTCGCCCAGCCTGGAGTGCAGTGGCGCAATCTCTGCTCACTGCAAGCTCTGCCTCTTGGGTTCACGCCATTCTCCTGCCTCAACCTCCTGAGTAGCTGGGACTACAGGTGCCCACCATAATGTCCGGCCAATTTTTTGTATTTTTTAGCAGAGACGAGGTTTCACCATGTTGGCCAGGATGGTCTTGATCTCCTGACCTCGTGATTCACCCGCCTCGACTTCCCAAAGTGCTGGGATTACAGGCGTGAGCCACCGCCCCGGCCAGTTCTTCTTTTTTAAATTGAAACCATAGGCCGAGCACAGCACTAATCTCAGCACTTTGGAAGGCTGAGGTGGGTGGATCATTTGAGCCCAGGAATTTGAGACCAGCCTGGGCAACATGGTAAAACCCTGTCTCTGCCAAAAATACAAAAATTAGCCAGGCGTGACAGTGTGCGCCTGTATTTCCCCTGCTGGGGAGGCTGTGGTCATTGGATCACCTGAAGCCGGGGAGGTAGAGGTTTTAGTGAGCCATGGTTATGCCAGTGCACTCCCATCTGGGTGACTGAGAGAGACCCTATCTGACAAATAATAAATAACAATAGATAAATAAGTTGAGATCTCTAAAAAAGTAAACTCAGACCAGAAAATGTTATTGTTGCCAATATAATTTCAATCTAGTTTCTTTGCCTATTTATCTTCACTATTACATACTTGGAACAGATCCCAAACAACAGTGTTAATCCTCAAAAGCAGTTACGCTCATTATTTACTTAGTGAGACAAGTCAGAGTGTAAACACATTTTACAAAGATCATTTAATGAAAAGATTAAAGGTAAGGTGACCCTATGGTCCTGGCTTGTCTGGATCAGTCTTTGTGTAGGTCCCTTGTGCTGTCATAATTTATTAATAGCTCTTCCTTTCACTCTCAAGTGTCCCAGTTTGAAAGAGAAATTACGTGGTTATCTCAGTTGAAGAATTAGTCTATAACATTTAGTTAATGCGAAAATTTTGTTTCTTATTCACATTGTAATTAACGTTTTCCTATTTAAGTGCTGAAGGTCAAGTTTTTTTACTATATATAAAAACTTATGTTATTGGCGCTCTGCACATGCAAAGTATAATATATAATGCTATTTTTTAACTTTTACATGTGAATAGTAGATAATGGGAGTCAGACGTTTGAAGATAGCTCAGACTATAGGTTGATAAACTCCCTGGGGTCTCCTATCAATTCCAGGCTACCTTTCTAACCTTTCTCCCTAAAGCTGTCCTAGTTAGTTTTTTATTTAAGCTTTAATTCTTAAGTGATCAAGACCTATTCTGTTTCTATGAGTTTTTGAAGCTAAAACTTATTTAGTCACCTTTCCCCTTGTTCGCTTTTCATAGTAGTACATGGCTTTAAAAAATATTTGGGCTGGGTGCGGTGGCTCACACCTGTAATCCCAGCACTTTGGGAGGCCAAGGTGGGTGGATCACGAGGTCAGGAGTTTCAGACCAGCCTGGCCAACATGGTGAAACCCCATCTGTACTAGAAATATAAAAATTAGCCAGGCGTGGTGGCGCGTGCCTCTAATCCCAGCTACTCGGGGGGCTGAGGCAGGAGAATCAGTTGAACCCTGGGCAGCACAGGTGGCAGTGAGCCAAGATTGCGCCATTGCGCTTCCTCGTGGGTGACAGAGCAAGACGCTGTCTCCAAAAAAAAAAAAAAAAAAATCATAACTCTTACATTGTTTTATTTCCTAAGCCCCTGTCTTAAGTGAGGCCCTATCTTAGCTGAGATTATTTCAGAAAAGTGACCTCTCTCTGGGATGGTTCTAGGTGTGTCCCAAAAGGGCTGTTTAGACCTTGGTGGGAGCTCTTTTGGAACTTTATGGCCCAAGTCTAGCTAGCCAGTGTCAGTTGCTTGAACCATTCAGTAGCTTTCTGGTTTATCTCTATGCTGTTTTCTGACCTCTTTTGACTCTTGAACTCATTTTCCTTGTAGCAGCCAGAACAATCTTTTTAAAAATGAATACCTGATTTTAGCTTTCCTTTGGTAATGTTCTCCAATGGTACACCTTCTTAACTAGAATAAAATCTACAACTACAGGCCCTTGCCTCTTTCTCACCTCATTTTCTGCCACTTTTAACCTTTGTTTACTTTAACCCACTGACACTGGTTTTACTCTTGATTCTCAAACATGGAAAAACAGATAGATGTTTTCTTTCTCTTAACAGAATTGTGAAAAATTGGGTGAGCTGCTGTTATGTGAGGCTCAGTGCTGCGGGGCTTTCCACCTGGAGTGCCTTGGATTGACTGAGATGCCAAGAGGAAAATTTATCTGCAATGAATGTCGCACAGGTAAAGTAGATATCGAATGGTCTTCCTCCAAAGAAAGTTTGAATTTTAAGTTTTTCAGGAAAGACATTTGTTGGAGACACTATTTTGTGGCAACACTGGGCTAGTTGTTACAGATACAGAAATGGTGCTGTGTAGTTACCGCTTTCAGAAAAGCTACCAAGTGAATAATAAATGGGTAGCATAATACAGCGCAAAAAGCATTGTATTGGTGATACATTCAGAGTGTAACGTAAGCAAAGATGAGCTAATGCCGTAGAGGAAGATATCTGTGTTTAACTGTAAGAGAGAAAGAAAAATTGGTGTCGGGAAGGGAAGGGCAGAAGATCCAGTAATGAAAATGTGTAAAACATTTGGGGAATATAGAATACAAGCCAATGTGTTTAGAGTTTAGGATATTTTAGTTAAGAGGCATAGGCAGTAACTATGAGGGCTTCTTGGTTACTGGTAATGTTTTATATTTCTTAATTTGCATAGTGATTACATGAGCATGTTTACTTCATCAACTATACTCTTAGGATGTGTGTACTTTACGGTGTGTACATCATACATCAATAAAAATATTTACCAAAAAAGTTAAAAGATTATTTGTGAGTTATAATGCTTAGATTGGATTAGAAAATAGGAATAGTCAGCTGAGACCAGCTGGTAAAGCACTTCATAAAGCTGTGCTAAGTAAAGTGTTCTTTTTTTTTTTTTTTAAATAAGAGATGAGGTCTTGTCCAGGTTGGAGTGCAGTGGCGTGATCGTAGCTCATTGTAGTCTTGAGCTCCTGGGCTCAAGCAATCAGCTTCCCAAGTAGCTGGGACTACAGCCACTTGCCACCATGCATGGGTAATATTTTTTTATTTTTTATTGAGATGGGGGTCTTAACTATGTTGCCCAGGCTGGAAAGTGTTCTCTCACTCTCTCTCTCTCTCTCTCTCTCTTTTAAGCATGATATGTAGATGTTACAGCATGTAAACAGTGAAGAACTCAGGGCTGAGGTATAGATCTTATGCCTGTAAGTCATTGAAGCTGCACATATGGATCATACTTCCCAAAGAAAAAGTGTCATTAGGATAAGATAATGGTCAGTGACACTACCTGGGCATATACGCTCTTATAATGAGTTACTGGAAGGAGAGGAGGAGCTAGTCAATATCTGTGAAGCCACAGGAGTCAGGTGTTACCTGTAGGGGCAGATGTAGCAAAGACACTAAGGAGGTTCTGGACTGAAGAGAGAATTTTGTATGTGGCAGTGAGAAAATGCCTCAATTTTTGCCAGAGGATGTCTCATTACACTAGATTGAAGGGTGAGTGGATAGCCCTATATATAACTTCTTGAAGAAACTTCAGCAGAAAGGAAGACAGTACCTAAAGGGAGGATATTATAGGGTCAAGAGGAAAATCATTTTGAGTGTGTAAAACAGCTCTATTAAGGCAGAATTGAAGTGCAAAAAATTGCACATATTTCAAGTGTATGAGTCGATAAATTTTGGTATGTGTATATGTATGCACCTGTGAAGTTATCACTCAGCATTATTATTTTGAGATTCAGTAAGGTTGTTGTGTGTATTGGTAGTTCATTTCTTTTTATCACTGAGTAGTAGTTTGTTGTGTGGATTTACTTAGTTGTTGATCCATTCATCTGTTGATAGACATTTGAGTTGTTTCCTGTTTTGGTTATTATAAATAAAGGTGCTGAGAACATTCAAGTTTTTGGACACTTTGTACCCTCCCTGCCCCTTGCCTCCCCCTCCCATTTTTCTTTTTTTTCCTTGAGACAGGGTCTCTCTCTCTCGCCTAGGCTGGAGTATAGTGCTTCAGCCTCAGCCTTCCAGGCTCAAGCAATCTTTCTGGCTCAGCCTCCTTAGTAGCTGGGACTACAGGTGCCTGCCACATGCCTGGCAAATTTTTAAATTTTTTTTTAGAGACAGGGTTTATTACATTATTACCGGGCTGGTTTTGAACCCCTGGGATCAAGCAGTCCTCCTTGTTCAGCCTATGAAAGTGTTGGGATTATAGGTGTAACACACTATTCCTGGCCCCATTTTCTTTTTTCTTTTTTTCTCTTGAGATGGAGTCTCACACTGTCGCCCAGGCTGGAGTGCAATGGTGCAATCTCGGCTCACTGCGACCTCCTCCTCCTGGGTTCAAGCAATTCTTCTGCCTCAGCCTCCCAAGTAGCTGGGATTACAGGCATGTGCCACCACACCCAGCTAATTTTTGTATTTTTAGTAGAGACGGGGTTTCTCCTGTTGGTCAAGCTGGTCTCGAACTCCCAACCTCAGGCGGTCCACTTGCCTTGGCCTCCCAAAGTGCTGGGATTACATGCCACTGCACCTGGCCAACTTTTTCATTTTCTTAATGATGTGTTTCTAAGATTAATAGTTCTTAATTTTTATTAAATCCAATTTATCAGTTTGTTCTTTTTATGGACTGTGATTTGCTGTCATAGCTAAGAAGTTTTGCTTAACCCAGTGTCACCAAGTTTTTTTTGTTTCTTTTTTTTTTTTGAGACGGAGTCTCGCCCTGTCGCCCAGGCTGGAGTGCAGTGGCCGGATCTCAGCTCACTGCAAGCGCTGCCTCCCGGGTTCACGCCATTCTCCTGCCTCAGCCTGCTGAGTAGCTGGGACTACAGGCGCCCACCACCTCACCCGGCTAGTTTTTTGTATTTTTTAGTAGAGACAGGGTTTCACCCTGTTAGCCAGGATGGTCTGGATCTCCTGACCTCGTGATCCGCCCATCTCGGCCTCCCAAAGTGCTGGGATTACAGGCTTGAGCCACTGCTCTGGCCTGTTTTTTCTTTTTAATCTGCGACAGAGTCTCACTCTGTCACCCAAGCCAGAGTACAGTGGCATGATCTCACTCACTGCAACCTCCACCTCCCAGGTTCAAGTGATTCTTGTGCCTCAGTCTCCCGAGTAGCCAGGATACCAGGCATGTGCCACCACGCCCAGCTAATTTTTGCATTTTTAATAGAGACAAGGTTTCACCATGTTGGCCAGGCTGTTCTCAAACTCCTGATCTCAGATAATGCACCCACCTTGGCCTCCCAAACTCCCAAAGTGCTGGGATTACAGGTGTGAGCCGCTGTGCCTGGCCAGTGTCACAAAGATTTTTAGTTCTATGTTATCTTCATAGAATTTTTTAGTTTTACATGTCACTATTAGGTCTATGATCTATTTTGTATTAATTTTTGCATATGACATGAGGTATAGAGAAGATAGAATTTTTTTATTTTTGGCTTTTTTAGATTTGTGGTTATGTTTCCCTTTTTTCCTAGAAAAGTTATTATCTTTGAGAGTAGGAAGTTTTACCAATTTTGGTACAGTGTAAGAAATGGGAGTCATTTATTAGTGCTCTTGGCTTACCCTATTTTCCTGCAATAGGGTGATCACATCCTTGTTTAGATTGCTCAGGTTTAGTAATAGCTACCACTCCTGTAATCCCAGCACTTTGGGAGGCTAAGGTGGGCGGATTATTTAAAGTCAGAAGTTTGAGACCAGCCTGGCCAACGTGGCGAAACCTCATCTCTACTAAAAATACAAAAATTAGCCAGTCATGGTCGTGGGTGCCTGTAATCTCACGTACTTGGGAGGCTGAGGCACAAGAATCACTTGATCCCAGGAGGTGGAGGTTGCAGTGAGCTGACATCATGCCACTGCACTTCATCCTGGGCGACAGAGGGAGATTGAGTCACACACACACACACAAAAAAGCTAGCAGTTATTCAGCATCAGGTAGAGTTTTGCCTGTTTAATATTTCTTAAAATATTTATTTGCTGGATGTTCTTAGTGTTTATAGATAAAATGGGTGATTTGAATGAGCTTCCATTTCCAGCAATTGCCTGCAGGAGGATTCATGTTGAGGTCTGTTTGCCTGTCAAGCTTAGGCTCTTTTTCTTATGTTGCACTGCATCTTACAGAGAGATAGAGGTCTGTTTTTTATTTTTTTATTATTTTATTTTTTTCTGAGACAGAGTCTCCTTCTGTGGCCCAGGCTGGAGTACGGTGGTGCGATCTCAGCTCACTGCAACCTCCACCTCCCAGTTTCAAGAGATTTTGTGTCTCCGCCTCTGTAGTAGTTGGGATTATAGGCGCCTGCCACCACACCCAGCTAATTGTTTTGTATTTCTAGTAGAGAAGGTGTCTCACTGTGTTCTCCAGGCTAGTCTTGAACTTCTGGCCTGGTTTTGACTTTTTATTACAAAAATCTTAAGACATACACCAGGGTAGAACAATGTAAAGAATCTCCATGTATTCAGGTAATTTCAGTAGTTACCAACTTCTGTCTCATTTTCTCCATATATTTCAAAGGGTTTCTAACAGATACAACATCTAATGTATAGCAAGAATATATAATAACTTCTTTGTGTCATCTACCAGCCAGTTCATTTTCAAATTTTCTCATCTGTCTCAGGGATGTCTTTTTATTACGTTTTGAATTAAGATCTAGATCCAGAGAGAGGCCAAAAGCTTCTCTGTAGGTTTTCTTAGGGAGATTACCAGCATTGTATGTCGGGTGATTTCCTGTAGTGTAAACTTTTTTATACATCTCTTTTTTTTTTTTTTTTTGAGACGGAGTCTCACTCAGTCGCCCAGGCTGAAGTGCAGTGGCGTGACCTCGGCTCACTGCAAGCTCTGCCTCCCGGGTTCATGCCATTCTCCTGCCTCAGCCTCCCAAGTAGCTGGGACTACAGGCGCCCGCTGCCACGCCCAGCTAGTTTTTTGTATTTTTTAGTAGAGACGGGGTTTCACCGTGTTAGCCAGGATGGTCTCGATCTCCTGACCTCATGATCCACCCGCCTCGGCCCCCCAAAGTGCTGGGATTACAGGCGTGAGCCACCGCGCCCGGCCTATACATCTCTTTAGTTTCTACTTATCTGTAACGATACTGCCCCCACACCTTTTTTTTTTTTTTTTTTTTTGAGGCAGGGTCTCACTCTGTCACCCAGGCTGGAGTCTACTGGTGTGATCTCAGCTCAGTCAATCTCCACTTTCCAGGCTCAAGCGATCCTCCTGTGTCAGCCTCTTAAGTAGCTGGGACCATGGGCATGCACCACCACGCCCAGCTAATTTTTGTATGTTTAGTAGAGATGGAGTTTTCGCCATGTTGCCTGGGCTGGTCTTCACCTCCTGGACTCAAGCCAGCCACTCACCACGGCCTCCCAGAGTGCTGGGATTATAGGCATGAGCCTCCTCGCCCAGCCCAACTTAAATTTTGTTGGTTGCCTCCTGGAGGTATCCCCTTAACTTGTTCCTCTGTCATCCATATTTCCTGTAAACTTGTAGTTAGTCCAGGGGCTGGATTAGGTTTAATTTGAGTTTTTTCTTTTTTTCGCGGGGGTGCCAGCAGCAAGCATTTTTTGTAGACAACGTGTACTTTCTGTTGTATCACGTCAGGGAGTGTGTATTATCAGATAGTTCATTTATAATAATACTAAGATTGTTACAGTGGGGTCAGATGATGTCAGCCCTATCAGTCCATTATAAAATTTCTTACAAACTTATCAGCTAATGGTTTAGCATTTTGTAGATTCTTGAATTCTTAGTAATTTATCTTCTTTTGGTTTCTCAGGAATCCATACCTGTTTTGTATGTAAGCAGAGTGGGGAAGATGTTAAAAGGTGCCTTCTACCCTTGTGTGGAAAGTTTTACCATGAAGAGTGTGTCCAGAAGTACCCACCCACTGTTACGCAGAACAAGGGCTTCCGGTGCTCCCTCCACATCTGTATAACCTGTCATGCTGCTAATCCAGCCAATGTTTCTGCATCTAAAGGTATGGATTTCTCACGTGCACCACCCTAACTGTAAAACCTCAGTTTCATTGGCAACAGATATTTTTTTTCTTGTTTTTTTTTTTTTTTTTTCCCTTTTTGAGACGGAGTCTCGCTCTGTTACCCAGGCAGGAGTGCAGTGGCGTGATGTCAACTCACTGCAAGCTCCACCTCCTGGGTTCACGCCATTCTCCTGCCTCAGCCTCCTGAGTAGCTGGGACTACAGGTGCCCACCACCATCCCCGGCTAAATTTTTGTATTTTTAGTAGAGATGGGGTTTCACCATGTTAGCTAGGATGGTCTCGATCTCCTGACCTCGTGATCCACCTGCCTCGGCCTCCCAAAGTGATGGGATTACAGGCGTGAGCCACCACACCCGGCCGGCAACAGATATTTTCAAATGCAATCCATCATGTCACTTTATGGCATCTCTCTAGCTTTTATCAGAGAGATTACCAACATTGTATTTGGGAGAGAAGAGGGACATAATGAACTAGTTCAGCAGCCAGGCAATGCCAGGGCTCCGCAGAACACAATGTGGTTATGTGGTAGGGTATTGAATATTTGGATTTCATATGAAATGTAGTTTGAGAAAGTGTTCAGCTGCACGTCGTCTTCTCCCTAATTGATTAGAAAACCAGAGTATAGTCTTCCCCTGGGCATTTTTTTTTTTTATTTGAGACAGAGTCTCGCTCTCTTGCCCGGTCTCCATCTCCTGATCTCGTGATCTACCCACCTCAGCCTCCCAAAGTGCTGGCATTACAGGCGTGAGCCACCACGCCTGACCCCCTTGGGCAGTTTTTATATCTCTGGTTTCTATGTGTAATATCATTCAGAAATGCATGTCAAGGCAGGATTGGGGGTTCATTTTTTTTTTTTTTTTTTTTTAATGAAAACTTGTCCTAGAAATTTCTTCTGCTTCATAGTTAAGGTGAAACCTGAGTTTTCCAAAACTATCTGTGCATATAGGTAAACTTAAGTTTTGAAATGTGTTCTCTTTGGTAAGACAAGGTGTTTGTTTTTGTTGCTGCTGTTGTTTGTTTTGAGATGGAATTTCACTTTTATTGCCTAGGATGGAGTGCAATGGCACGATTTTGGCTCACTGCAACCTCACTTCCCGGGTTCAAATGATTCTCCTATCTCAGCCTCCTGACTAGCTGGGATTACAGGCACATGCCACCATGCCCAGCTAATTTTTGTATTTTTAGTAGAGACAGGGTTTCATCATATTGGTCAGTGTGGTCTCGAACTCCTGACCTCAGGTAATCCGCCTGCCTCGGCCTCCCAAAGTGCTGGGATTATAGGCATGAGCCACCTCACCCAGCGTGTTTTTTGTTTTTTGTTTGTTTTGTTTTGTTTTAAAACAGGAAGTCTCGCTCTTTTGCCCAGTGTGATCTCAACTCACTGCAATGTCCACCTCCCAGAGGTTCAAGAGATTCTCATGCCTCAGCCCCTGGAGTAGCTTGGATTACAGGTGCTTGCCACCACTCCCTGCTACTTTTTATAATTTTAGTATAGACAGGGTTTCACCGTGTTGTCCAGACTGTTCTGGAACCCCTGACCTCAGGTGATCTGCCTGACTTGACCTTCCAAAGTCCTGGGATTACAGGTGTGAGCCACCGTGCCTGGAAAAACCCAATACTGTATCTCTGCTGGTAAATTCATGTGTGCCAAAAGAGCCTTAACTTTTTCCGTAGAGGATTAAGGAGGCAAAATTCAGCAGTGTTGATGTTTCTTTTAATCAGACTGTCAGTATACCTTTTTTAGGATTATGTCCTGGCCTTATGGTTCTCATAAGTAATTTAACTTGTTGGATCAAAATTGCAGTTTCGATGAATATGATGGTGTACACCTGTAGTTCCAGCTGCTTGGGAAGGTAAAGCAGGAAGTGGGAGGACTGTTTGAGCACGTGGACTTTGAGGTCATGTCCAGCCTTGGCAATACAGGGAAACCCCATGTCTTTATTAATACAAAGAAAAATGAAAAGAGTTGCAGTTTAACTATTGGCTACTTTCTTATTTTTAATTGTTATTACAGATTGCATTAGAGGTTTTGGTGGTGGTTCGGTGATGGTATATAATAGATAAAGTATTTGAGGGGATGTATTTCCTCTGGAGATGGTAGAGAGGTTCGTTCACTTGAAAGGCTTTAAGAATCACAGAGTTCCAGGCAAGCATTATTGTTCTCTCCCCTCTCCCTATTTATTCTGGGGCTGATTTCCTAGCTGTCAGGACAGTGGTTTGAGTTGGGCTTTCTCTTGTTGAAGCAGGCTCACTGACAGTTACGGGTTTTGGTTCCTTTTGGAGACTTATCACATAGCTCCCATCTGAGTTTTCTTGGTGGATCGAATGTTTAAGATCCATCATCTTAGTGGTCATTCCTTCTATTTGTGACATTTTTTCAATACTAACAAATAGACTTGAATAACTCACATTCTTTTTATATTTAATATTTTTGTTTTTTCTTTTGCTCGTCCCTGATTTTCCTGCTTTAGGTCGATTGATGCGCTGTGTCCGCTGTCCTGTGGCATACCACGCCAATGACTTTTGCCTGGCTGCTGGGTCAAAGATCCTTGCATCTAATAGTATCATCTGCCCTAATCACTTTACCCCTAGGCGAGGCTGCCGAAATCATGAGCATGTTAATGTTAGCTGGTGCTTTGTATGCTCAGAAGGTAAGAAATCACTTCTTCCTCTATTTGTAGTCTAAAAAGGGATTAAATCAATGTTTTAATTGGAACAAAAATACTTTTCATCATATTGCCACTGGAAACAATATTAGAAATGATACTATTCATCTGCCATTAAGGAAATGATGTCCCAAATTAATGATTATATAGCAGAACTTGTTTTTTTATTTTTTTGAGACAGCATTTCACTCTGTTGCCCAAGCTGGAGCGCTGTGGCACAGTCTCAGCTCACTGCAACCTCCACCTCCCAGGTTTAAGCAATTCTCCTGCCTCAGCCTCCTGATTAGCTGGGATTACAGGTGCCCACCACCATGCCTGACGAATTTTTTGTATTTTTAGTAGAGACAGGGTTTTACCGTGTTGGCCAGGCTGATCTCAAACTCCTGACCTCAAGTGATCCGCCCGCCTCAGCCTCCCAAAGTGCTGAACTGCGCCTGTCCAGCAGAACTTTTAAAACTTGGCTTTGTTGCCCAATAGGGAGAGGTTTTATTTTTCTTATTTTGAATAATGACTTGAGTTTTGTTAAAATGATAAACAATTGAAGCAGTAAAGACAAAAATTCACTTAATTCCACCACCAGAAAAAGAAATCATTGCTTAATACTAAGTGGCATTACTGCAGACATTCATGCATGTCAGCAGATAGGTCAGATACCTAGATAGAAACAATTATTGAAAATAGTATTATCATGTAATTATGTTTTAACAAGCAATTTTATGCACATTAATAGAAAAAGAGTGAACGTGATGGAAAAAGTGAAGGGATTTGTGAACTTTAGTTATATATTTTCTTATTGTAAGGAATATTAGTTCTTAAAAGAGAACGTAGAAGAAAGATAAATTTTCTGTATATTTTATTCTTCGCTCTTTCGCCCAGGCTGGAGTGAAGTGGTGCAATCTCTGCTCACTGCAACCCCTGCCCCCGCACTGCTCCCCACCCTGCCCCTACTGGTTCAAGTGATTCTCCTGCCTTAGCCTCCTGAGTAGCTGGGATTACAGGCGCCCGACATTGTGCCCCCCTAATTTTTTTTTTTTTTTTTTTTTTTTTTTTTTTTTTTTTGGTGGAGTTGGGGTTTCACCATGTTGGCCAGGCTGGTCTCTAACTTCTGACCTCAGTTGATCCACTCTCCTCGGCTTCCCCAAAGTGATAGGATTACAGGCGTGAGCCAGTGCGCCTGGCCATTTTATTCATTTTTAAAATATTTGTTTTTTAGAACAGAGTTAGTGTTAACCTTTCACATATTTTCTTTTCTATGCTTATCATCCCTGACAACTTGATTTTTGCTAGTTAAATGGAAGATTTTAGCACTCATCACCAGTATGTTAACTGTAATACTTAAAGTTCTGAATTCCTTATTTCAGTTTTTCTCTTGGTTGTCTGAACTTCTGTGAGCCCACAGGTGCTCATTTCTCTGCTTCGAGGCATCATTTGCCTTTGTACTAGAAGGATATCTAGTACAAAGGTAAATGATACTTTTCTAAGTTCATGGTAGTGGTATTGGTATTTTGTAATGGTATTTTTCTAGGTTCCTTGTGGACTTTGCTCCACTATCTTCTGGTGATGAGGGTAGCACCAGTTCTTCAGTTTTCTCTTTTATTTTCAGATTTTATTTTGTTGATTTAGTAGTTACTTGGAAATAATTTTTTTGTTATCTACTTATTAATTATACAATTTCCTGAAAACCTGGCTGGCTCTGAACATTCTGAGGGATTAATTTTATAAAAAGTCAATATATGTAAAAGAATGAACATTATACTTAGAATCTTGAAGTCCAAGTTTGAATTCTGGCTTGTCTCTTTAGTCAAATTGCTTTACTAAGTCTTGGTTTGCTTGTTAATAAAATATAGGCTCTATTCCCTATCACACAGTCATATTTATCACATAGCATCAATTAAATGAAAAGATATGATTAAAACCCTTGCACAGTGAGAAAATAAGTTTAAATGGTCTCTGGTCTCATTTTTAATTCTCTGTAGGGCTGACTTTTTCCACAGCCTGCCTCATTTTGTTTGATTTTCTTCTAAAAATTATCTTTGTTATTATCCACTTTCCCTGCAAGATGACTTCCTCCAAGAAAACAATACCTTCTTTTTCTTTCCTCTTTCTTAAGATATCACTAAGAAGCTGAACACGTTGGTGCATGCCTGTAGTCCCAGCTATTCAGGAGGCCAAGGTGGGAGGATTGCTTGAGCCCAGGAATTCAAGACCAGGCTGGGCAATATAGTGAGACTGACCTCATAAACAAAACAAAACAAAAAATAACCAAAAAAAAAAAGCTATCACTGTGAAAGGAAAATAAATTCACAAAAGGAAAATTTGGAGCCCCAAATCACTAAGTCAAGGGAAAAGTCAAGCTTGGAACTACATCAGGAAAACCTGCCTCCCGTTTTATTCCTCAATAATACAGCTACAGGCCAGGCGACGTGGCTCACACCTCTAATCCCAGCACTTTCGGAGGCTGAGGCAGGTGGATCACCTGAGGTCAGGAGTTTGAGACCAGCCTGGCCAACATGGTGAAACCCCGTCTCTACTGAAAATACAAAAAATAGCCAGGTGTGATGGTGGAAGCCTGTAATCCCAGCTGCTTGGGAGGCTGAGACAGGAGAATTGCTCTGTTCTGTTGAATTTCACCCTGGCAATGGAAACCGATAGCTTATCTTTACTGGTGTGGGACAGAAAGTCATCCCTATGCTCATCTGAGACAAATGCATACCTGATTGCTTCCTGTGCCCTATTGTTTAGGTAAAAATGCAGATTCACTGAGCCAGATTAAATTGTATATTCAGTGAAAGGCTGATGAAGGACTCAAAAGAATGCAACCTTTTGTTTTTTACCTACTTATGACCTGGAACCCCAAGTCCCTCCCAGAACCAATGACAATGTTACACATACTGATGTCTCTTATCTCCCTAAAATATATAAAAGCAAGCTGTACCCCCACCACCTTGGGCACATGTTGCCAGGATCTCCTGAGGTTGTGTCATGGACGTGTTCTTCACCTTGGCAAAATAAACTTTCTAAATTGGTTGAGACTTGTCTCACATATTTTGAATTCACATCACTAAGGAGATTTGTATGTTTATGCCAATAATTCTGTAAAAGAATAATTTTCCTTACTTGCGATATATTGTCTCTGTAGTCAAAGACTGGCGTTTAGTTAATTCTGGAAGCTTTGTTCGCTTAGTTGAAATCTGAAAGATAGTACACAGTCAGTGGATGGGTAAAACTGTTGCCACCTTAGTATAAACCAAGGCAGTACTTCCAAACCAATACAAATAAGCAGTCATTGCGTTCTGTATCATCACCTACTCGCAGTAAAAGCATGGCAGTTTTACCTTAGAAGTTTCTTAAAGTAAAACACCTTAGTTTTATTGTATCCTGTCCATGAAGTGAACATTGTTTTCCTATTCTCTGTGATGAAGTGGGAAGTACACATAAAGCAGTTTCTTTGCATACTGATGGTTATCATGAGTTAAAGCACTCATGCAACTGAGTTTCAGGCTGAACTATCCACATTGTTCATGGAACAGTTTTTAATTGTAAGAGTTACTGATAAACTGTGGTTATTCATGCTTGGATATGTAGCAGACATTTACTTGAAAATGAACAACTGTGAACCTGTCAATCCAAGAAAAACAACTGCAAAATAATGGCCAATGATAAAATTTGAGCTTTTAAGTGAAAACTAAAATTTTCATAAACTATTATCTTCTACCTTCAGCTTTACAGCTTCTTAGTACTTACTGATGGGATCATGGTAGTATTAATAAATGTGATTTTAAAAGTATTATAATAGGCCATTTCGAAGATGCACATGACTCAATGAACCTTTTTTTTTTTTTTTTGAGACGGAGTCTGGCTCTGTCCTCAGGCTGGAGTGCAGTGGCGCGATCTCGACTCACTGCAACCCCCTCCTCCCGGGTTCAAGTGATCCTCCTGCCTCAGCCTCCCGAGTAGCTGGGACTACAGGTGTGTGCCACCATGCCCAGCCAATTTTTTGTATTTTTAGTAGGGACGAGGCAATATTTTTAATATAGCTAATGCACGATGTTAAAAACCTTGCATGTGTAAAAGATCCATTCAAAGTAGAAGACAGATCAATGAATTTTAGTGTAGTCATTTTAAGTTTAGTGACATAGTTTCAGTTTCCACATTGCAACTAAACTCTGCACTGTGGAGTTTTAGTATAGTATCAAAGAATGAATATCCATAGTTATTGAACAGGTTATTTTAGCACTCTTTTCCAGCAATATATCTGAGAGGCCATACTTTCTTCATGTGTGTCAGATAACATATTGCAACAAATGCAATTTAAAATATTTGCTACAATGGGCTGTACACGGTGGCTTATGCCTGTAATCCCAGCACTTTGGGAGGCATAAGGATCACTTGAGGCCAGGAGTTCAGGACCAGCCTGGCCAACATGGCAAAACCAGTCTCTACTAAAAATACAAAAATTAGCTGGACGTGGTGGTGCATGCCTGTAGGCCCAGCTACTCAGGAGGCTGAGGCAGAAGAATCATTTGAACCAGGGAGATGGAAGTTGCAGTGAGCTGAAATCGTGTGCCTGCACTCCAGCCTGTGTGACAAAGCGAGACCCTGTCTCAAAAAAAATAAAATATTTGCAAAAATGGGTCGGGTGCAATGACTCGCACTTATAATCCCAGCACTTTGGGAGGCCGAGGTGGCAGATCAGTTGAATCCAGGAGTTCCAGACAAGCCTGGCCAACCTGGCAAAAAACCCCATCTCTTAAAAAAAAAAAAAAAAAAAAATGGCATGGCTTGGGAGGCTGAGGCAGGAGAATCGCTTGAACCTGTCAGGTGGAAGTTTCAGTGAGCTGAGATCAACCACTGTACTCCACCCTGTGACAAAAATGAGGAAACGTATAGTTTTTATTAAAATGTTAATCATGTTTAATGAATTAATTCTTAGTATCTGTTTGCAGGAACTAGGAAATAAAAATTTTAAAATAATAAAATGAATTTAGAAACTTAAAATTTTTTTAGTTTTAATTTATCTCTGGCAAATATCTGTAGTATATCTTGTATACACAAAATCACTTTGGGTTTCTTTGTAATTTTCAAGAGCATAATGTGGTCCTGTAAATTCAAGGAAAGCCTGAGGCCAAAAAGCCCAAGGACTGCTCCCATAAACTAAGATTATCCTGTGGTTAGTGAACAGGGATAGAAAATAGTCTTACAACTTTTTTTTCCCCTCATGTAAAGGAGAGGACTAAAGGTAGTTAACCCAGGTAGTAGGATAATTGGTAAATTTCAAATTGTAAGGAATTGGACCCTTTCAATTTAGCAGTATGTTTACAATACATTTTCTCTTTCTTTCTCTCTTCCACCAAGTGTCTCATTTCATCTTTGTTTTAATGACTCATGCAGGTTTCCCTCTTCTCTCTTCCTGGTTTTCCGGCTTTCTCCTATATATTACCTCTAGTGTCACTAGATAGACCCTCCTTTCCTGCTTCCCATCTATCTACCCAGAGTAGTTCTATTGATTTCTTGCCTCATGTTCTTTCTCAGCTCAATCTGCATTGTGCTCTGTCCTGAAATACAGAGGTGCTTGACACTTTGTCCCCTCAGCTCTGACCTTTGACCTTTATTCAGTGGGTTTTCTTTTATCCAGGTTTCTTTTAGTGTTATATCCTTCTTTGAGTGCCTTTTTGTACATGAAATATTTCTAGTGCATCATGAATGCCAGTTTAATGAAAGGAAGATTTTTCTGCTAAGACTGTGTAAGCAGACTAAACAAGTTGTAATTCAGCAAGTGACTAAGCATAGATAGGAATGTTGCAGAAGGTATCCTGCCACTGGGCTAGTTGAATTTATGTCACTGTTAGTGTACCATTCTTAGGTTATTTGATTACCAAAATAGCTAAATAGAGTTTGGGACTGTATAATTGTTCTTCAGACTTGTTTTTTAGCAGCAGATGCATTTCCAAATGTAATCTTACTCTGAATCTGAGCTTCACTATACAATACAGACAAAAGGCGAGCTTTTCCAGTTGAAGTAGGAGTCTGATCTGAAACACACCCCTGGCCCCAACAAAAAACAAATAAAACTTCCACTCTTATTTTAAGAGGTTGTTGAAGAGAATTAGTAAGTAAAGGTCCTTTTGGCTGGAACTGCCATCTTCCTGTAATTTGCCAAAATGTCAAAACACAAAGGGAAAGAGGAGAGGCACCTGATACATGTTCTCTCAGCCTTTTACAAAACATGGAGTTGTTCCTTTGGCTGCATATATGCAAATCTATAAGGAAGGTGATATTGTAGACATCAAGGGAATGGGTACTTTTCAAAAAGGAATGCCCCACTAGTGTTACCATGGCAAAACTGAAAGAGTCTACAGTGTTACCCAGCATGCTGTTGGCATTGTTGTAAACAAGGGCAAGATTCTTGGCAAGAGATTCAATGTGCATATTGAGCACATTAAGCACTCTAAGAGCCAAGATAGCTTCCTGAAACGTGTGAAGGAAAATGATCAGAAAAAGAAGCCGAAGAGAAAGTTACCTGGGTTCAACTGAAGCACTAGCCTGCTCCACTCAGAGAAGCATACTGTGAGAACCAATGGGAAGGAGCCTGAGCTGCTGGAACCTATTCCCTATGAGTTCATGGCATCATAGGTGTTAAAAAAATAAAAGATCTCTGGACTGTTAAAAAAAAAAAAAAAAGGCAAAAGTCAGCATGGGAATAAATTATATATAAAATGCCAACAGAAGTATGTTTATAGTAGGAATTTTTTTTTGTTCTTTCCCAGCTGAAGATTTATTGGCGTAAATGCAACCATATAAAAACGTTAAGTCATGAAAAACAGTCATGATGTGCCCTCCCCATCCCCCCAGCCCAGGCCCCTAAAACTTCCTCTGCGGGAGGGAGGGAGGGAGAGAGAGGAAGGGGGAGCCCCGCAATCGTCTAGTAACGCTCAGCCCGTGGGCCTGTGCAGGGTAGGAGAGTCGGGCCTCAGGGCATCCTATAGTCTGTGGAGCAGGACAGGTCGCACAGATGGCCCTTGAAATTTAGGTTGACAAAAAAAAAAAAAAAATTTAGGTTGAGGGTGAAGTCCAGGTCCTAATTGTTCTTGGCGTTGGGCCACATGCCGATGGTGCCAAAGATCTCCTCACCCGTCTTCAAGGTCAGGTAGTCCTCCATGTAAAACACCATCTGCTTCCATTGCGGGTACAGGGACTCCGGGCTGATGGAGAAGCCGGTCCTCTTGTGGCAGTGCATAAACTCGATGTTGAAGTAGGCCACCTGGGCGTGTACGTAGTCATTCTGTTTCACTTGTAGGCAGAACGGGGAGGTGAAGGTCAGGTCTTCCACCTTGACGGTGTAGATGTCTACCTCCTTTATGAGGCATGCATTGCTGACCAGCTGTTTCAGGTCCACCAGGTCCACTAGGGTCTCCCTGATGGCCACATCTTTGATGGAAGACATATCGAAGCCATAAGCGTTCTCCCACCTGTGGATCTTGTAGGCTTTGTACTGCCGGTCCTCGATGACTGCCACATACAGTGTGGCCCGGTCTGGGAAGATGAGGCTTATTGGGCGTCAGTCACTTGTCTGGGCGTGGAGCACAGTGTTGAGCATGGACTCCTACAAGAGGCAGTTAGCCCATCCACTTGCTGATGATGATGTCCACCTTTTCCACCGGGAGCTCTACCTCCACCACCTTCCCCTTAATGATGGTCACCAAGGGGTCTAACTTGTTGGCTTTGGCAATCTTCACCGCATATTCAGAGCTAGTGGAACCACTCGATCCCGATGACGTTGCGGGCCCGGCCTTGGCGAACATGCAGAGGATGCTTGTGTCCGTGCCCCCATCCAGCACTACCTTGTCCTTGAAGAGGTGATGGTTGTGAAACATGGAGTTGCTGAAGTGGGCGTAGGAGTCAAAGTAGTAATCTTTGGACGTTATGCCCTTGACGTTCGGCTTCTCGCTGCTTTCCGCCTGGCCACAGGACACCTCCATGATGCAGTTCGCGACCTCGGCGGCCGCCATCTTGGCCCACACCTCCTAACTCCTCCAGTCGCCAAGACCCCCGCCTTTTTCTATAGTAGGATTTTAAGAGGTTAAAGAAGCACAGTGAGAACAAGATTAACTCGAATATATTCTTTGCTAAGGCTTTACTCACCTCTTCAGGGTAAAACTTGGAATTACACGTTTGAGTTTAATATGTTTGAAGCATGCTCATTTCTGGCAACAGTGGCTCATTTCTTTTTGGCAACAAAATAAAATGCCTGCCTATCTGCTGAAACTATTGTGTTCTGAAAGTTTCAGAACTTTATATATTTATTTATTTATATATTTATAAAATATATATTTATTTATTTGAGACAAGAGTCTTGCCCTGTCACCCTGCTTGGAGTGCAGTGGTTCGGTCTTGGCTCACTGCAACTTCCACCTCCCAGGTTCAAGCAATTCTCCTGTCTCCGCCTCCCAAGTAGCTGGGAATACAGGCATGTGCCACCACACCTGGCTAATTTTTTAGTAGATAGGAGGTTTCACCCTGTTGGCCGGGCTATTCTGTAACTCCTGACCTCAGGTGATCCACCCGCCGGAACCTGCCAAAGTGTTGAGATTACAGGCCTGAGGCACTGCGCTCAGCCGAAAAGTTAGTAATTTTAAAAGGAGGGAAGGAACTAACCATATAGAGTTACTACTTATATGTCAGCTGCTACTAGGTGATTTATTAGCTAGGTGAGTCCTCAAACAAATGTGGTTATTGTTTGTTAGAGAAAACTCCTTACTGCTGAGGAAATTATAGCTCAGCAAGGAAAGTGAATTTCTCAAAGGCATGTAGTCCTAGAGCTAGAATTCCAACCTGAACCTGACTAGAGTTAAATAAAGCTTATGCTGTTTATACTCTGGTCATTGTGTGTCACTGATAATGTTTTTATTTAGTATGTCTTTTAGTGAAGAGAAAGAAAAAAATATATATATGTGTGTGTGTATGGATCTACACATCCATGACTTTTATAGGTTTCCTTGTGACTTCATTGCTTTAACTTAATTTTGCCAATAGGATCTCATGTTTATTAGCTGTGAATTTAACAAGCTTTCAGGGGAGCAGTGTTCAGGAATGTTGGAGCGGGAATACTTCTTCAGCATAGATTTTCTGGATAACTAGTTAAACTAATAAGCCCTAAGCTGGTTAAGAGCTGAGCAAAAGCTATTTTAACTGGGTTCTTAAATGCGATATTGTGATCTGAATGCCACTTTTTTTTATTCCCACAGGAGGCAGCCTTCTGTGCTGTGATTCTTGCCCTGCTGCTTTTCATCGTGAATGCCTGAACATTGATATCCCTGAAGGAAACTGGTATTGCAATGACTGTAAGGCAGGCAAAAAGCCACACTATAGGGAGATTGTCTGGGTAAAAGTTGGACGATACAGGTAATCCTGGAGAATAGCACTCATTTCTTTTACTATCCTCTGTTTCTTGAGACCTCTCAGATACAATGCTTAACGTATTTTCTAATGATCTACTTAATTAGGCATGGTACTCCTCCCCTCTTTTTATTGATGTTTTTCCTTATAGGAAAAGAAACCTAACTTTATGAATTGCAATTATAGGAATAATACATGTTCTCTGTGGAAAAATTTTTTTTTCTTTTATGTATTTTTTGGAAAGTTTTTTTAAATGAAAACACACTAATAATCTCATAAGGCAGGTACATTGTTAACATTTCAGCATATGTACTCCCAGATGTACCAATCCACAGTTATGTCCCCCCACCATCCAAAATAACTGTCTTTACAGATTATTACTGTTTTGTGTCTTGGGTTGTTTGTTTTGAGACAGGGTATCCTCTGTCACCCGGGCTGGAGTGCAGTGGTGTGATCATTGCTCACTGCAACTTCAAACTTCTGGGCTTAAGCGATCCTGCCACCTCAGCCTCCTGAGTAGCTGGGACTACAGGTACATGCCACTGTGCCCAGCCATTTTTTTTTCTTTTTAAAAATATTTTGATGGAATGTGGAAAGCACAAAGGATGTAACATGCATAATTTTAAAGAATAACAAAAGTGACACCTGTGTATGTACCTTCCACTTAAATAGAACACTATTGGTACTTTTGAGGTCTATTCCATGCCCTGATTCCATTCTCTCCTACCCCTAGAGGTAATCACTATACTAAATTTTAGCTTTTTCATTCCTTCGCCGTTCTGTGAGAGTTTAATGTTTTCTTTGGTATGTTTTAGACCTTTATGTAAAGGAATTATTGTTGATATATTTTTCTGCAACTTTTTTCATTCACTTCTACGCCCCTGAGATTCATCATAGTATAGTATGCTGGTTCATTCATAGTTCACTGTTCCTTTATACAGTCACATAATGTCTAGTTCACTTACCCATTTTCCTGTTTGGACTGTGAACATTTGGTCAGTTTTTCTTGGTTTATATACTTGGGACCTTGATTATAAGTATATACTTATATACAAATATATATTTGGTTTATATACTTAGGGCCTTCTCTAGGGCATTCTCTGGAGTAAAGTAGGTAGATAGAAGTTTCCAGCTTTAATAGGTAATACCATATTGTCTCCCTAAAATGGTTGTGTAGTAATTTACATTCTTTGATTTTGTTTGTATGTGTTTGTGTTTTGATTTCTTGGTGCTGTTCTTCTATAATTATTGAAAGTTTCCTTTTTAAAGGCCAAATTGGATTTTATTTTGTATAGTATACCATGGGTAATGCTATTATTTTCTTGATGTTGAGCATTTATATTTTTTGCAATTTTTCCTTCTTATAATGCTTCAGTGAATGTTATTGTCATAAGTGTCTGTTCCTATATCATTATTTTTTTTAGGTAGAGTCCTTGAAGTTGAATAATTGAGTCTAAGGGAGTGTGTGCCTGTATAAGAATGTGGGCAGGGGTTTTCCAACTTCTAGCACATACAATTGTTTGTGTTCTAGTTAGGTTGTAAGAATGCCGTAAGATGGACTTTAATGTGGACAGACAGACATTGCTAATCCTTACTCTTATATGAGTAGATTATTTTCCTAATGCTTTGCAGCTTTCTAGAGGTTTCCCTTCTCCTTTTCACCTTTCCCAGGTGGTGGCCAGCTGAGATCTGCCATCCTCGAGCTGTTCCTTCCAACATTGATAAGATGAGACATGATGTGGGAGAGTTCCCTGTCCTCTTTTTTGGATCTAATGACTATTTGTGGACTCACCAGGCCCGAGTCTTCCCTTACATGGAGGGTGATGTGAGCAGCAAGGATAAGATGGGCAAAGGAGTGGATGGTACATATAAAAAAGGTAACTTTATCCTTTTTGTTTCTCAGGCAAACATATACCTCTGTTGCCTGAGTGTCTGCTCTGTTTTAGAATTCACATTTTGAAACTGCCTTTGTCCTCTCAGGACATTATGTGGCTACAAATACTGTATTTTGCAAGGAAGTTGACCCATGTAACTCATTATTTTTGAACCTTAATCTTTACTTAATTAGAATTTCCTTGAGCTTTTTTTTGACTTATCAGTTGCTTTCTCAGCATTCCATCAAATAATGGAGTTCTGAAACTATTTCATAGAAGAAACACTTCAGTTTGCTAGACTCTAGCGGAGCTACATTTGCTCCAAGGAGTTTGGTCTTTTCTTTTCTTTTCTTTCTTTTTTAAAGCTTGTTGGAAAGAAATAAAATTCACCAGATATTGTAGAGCAAACTAGTAAAGGTCAAAGCATAAATGCTGTGAATCAAAATAAAGTTTTGTAAACTGGCCTAGCAATGAAGGCAGGGTACCCTGTTATCAGCAGAACTAGTTTTACTACTTACCAGATGGTCGAATCAACTTTGAACCTGGTTTTCTCTTATCATATAATGGAGAAAGTTTGCTCTTGGAATTCAGTGGGATTATAAAAAGTGTCCCTGCAGAGTACCTAATTGGTATCCCCTTAGTGGTAATTACCTTCTTCCTCTAGCTGTCCTTCGAAAGATAATATATCTCTTGCTATTTAATATATTTGGTCCTTAAAGTACAAATGGTTCTGAACTCAAAATGGTCCAACTTACAGCTTTACAATGATGTACTTCCATTATGTTCCTCAACTTATGATGGGGTTATATCCAGGTAAACCAATTGTTAACATGAGGAGCATCTGTGTAAGATTTTGTCTATAGGGTGAGATGAAAAGGGATTCTAAGCAAGTGACATGGAAAAAGATTCTAAGCAGGTAAAGCTTCCTGGTTAGGGAATGGGAGTAATGTCGATAGGGAACAAGTTTAACAAAGGTTCTGTTGCCACATGTTATTTTAGTAGCTCCTCACTTAACCTGTTTGCCTTGTGGTTTCTATACAGAGATATGGGCTATCTATCAGTTCTACTGCTAATACAAAAATACATAGTACTGTGCTATTAGTACTAATACTTCAGGAGCTGGGATCTTGAGTCTTGTAATCTCAGGTGGTCAGGGATCAAGTGACCAGTGTTTTGGCCTGCACAGAGCTGGCCACCACTGAGGTTGGGGGAGAAGGTGGAGTATAAGGAATACCTCAGGTCTGAGCCTGCCTAAGCTCTGAGATTCTGCCTCAGTGAGGGAGTTTCTAGGTGCCTGTGACTTCTTGGAACTTGTATTTTTGCAGGGGAATCTGAAATAGATAACAGTAGGCGAAATATCTGCTGGGATTTTGGTATTGTTAATATTGTGGCAGAAGTGTGCATTGTATATGCTGTGGGAACAGACAAGAGGAAGCTGGGGAGCAGTGTTTGGAAGTCATAGATGATTACTAAGTGACTCTGAGGAGTGAATCATCATAATAATAATAGTTACCATTTTTGTTTGCCAGACCCTGTTCATTGTTTATTTTCTGCTTTAAGTGCTTAATGATAACCCTATGAGGTAGATACCATCCTGATCTTGCAGGTGAGGAAACTGAGGCACATTAATGTTAAAGTACTTGCCCCCAACTTATCAATACCAGTAAGTGATAGAGGAAGGTTTCTCACTCTGATAGTAGAGCCAGAATCTAAACTCTTAACCTCTACACTGACTTTGAAGAAGCAAAAGGACTTAAAATGTGATACATTTTATCAAGAAGACATCACATGGGAAAGCACATGTTGAATCTGTTAATAAAATCCTGAGTTAGCAACCTCCAAGTATTTGGGAAGGTTTCAGCACATGGTTGGGGGAGTACTGGGCTATTTTCCTGAAAGGATGAAGATCTAACTAGATCCCTAATTAGAGCAGAGTTTTAAAAACTTCAGCCTGCGACGTTGTTGGGCCTTTTAAAAGGTGAGAGGCAGAAATGACGAGACTCTGCCGGACAAGGTGGCTCATGCCTGTAATCCCAGCACTTTGGGAGGCTAGGCAGGTGGATCCTTTGAGGTCAGGAGTTCAAGACCAGCCTAGCCAACACATTGAAACCCTGTCTCTACTAAAAATTAAAAAAAAAAATTAGGCTGGGCGCGGTGGCTCAAACCTGTAATCCCAGCACTTTGGGAGGCCGAGATGGGCGGATCACAAGGTCAGAAGATCGAGACCATCCTGGCTAACACGGTGAAACCCCATCTCTACTAAAAAAATACAAAAAACTAGCCGGGCGAGGTAGCGG
Organism: Piliocolobus tephrosceles; assembly: GCF_002776525.5. NCBI lineage: Eukaryota > Metazoa > Chordata > Mammalia > Primates > Cercopithecidae > Piliocolobus > Piliocolobus tephrosceles. The sequence goes on along the minus strand of NC_045437.1, from coordinate 113,311,521 downwards.
GCACCTGTAGTCCCAGCTACTCGGGAGGCTGAGGCAGGAGAATGGCGTAAACCCAGGAGGTGGAGCTTGCAGTGAGCTGAGATTGCGTCACTGCACTCCCACCTGGGCGACAGAGCGAGACTCCGTCTCAAAAAAAAAAAAAAAAAAAAAAAAAAAAATTAGCCAGGCATGGTAATGCGCACCTGTAATCCCAGCTACTTGGGAGGCTGAGGGAGGAAAATCGCTGGAACCCTGGAGGCGAGGCTGATGCCACTGCACTCCAGCCTGGGTGACAGAGCAAGCGAGACTGTGTGTCTACCCACCCACCCCCTACCCCCACCACCACCAAAAAAGAAAGAAAGAATGAGACTAACAGTGAATTGTTCATGGGGATGGAGAATATGATTTATATTGGATAGATGTTAAGGAGGTAGACTAGGACATGCTGAATAATGTCCTAGTCTGCCTCCTTAGAAGAACACATTTTAGGACAATTTAGATGATTCTCCTGGAAAGGACACAATTTAGGACAATTTAGATGACTCCATGGAACACATACAAACAAGGAAATGAAGAAAAAGGATGGGTCAGAGGGGAGAGTTTCTTTAAAGGATGACAGAGCTTGGGGAAAGGCACAGAGAAAGTGGGAAGAATGGGATTCTCAGAGTTTTTAATGTGGGTGAAGAATAATGAATTAACAGTTTTAAGTGCAGAATGAGAATCTTAAGATTTTGTTGGACTTTTCAGATATTGCAATCTTTTAAGCATGAGAAAATACAGGGGCCGGGCATAGTAACTCGTGTGTAATCCTAACACTTCGGGAGGCTGAGGCAAACAGATACCTTGACCTTAGGAGTTTGAGGCCAGACTGGGCAACATGGCAAAACCTTGTCTCTACAGAAAAATTAGCCTGGCATGGTGGTGCATGCCTGTAGTCTCAGCTACTCGGGAGGCTGAGGTGGGAGGATCACTTCAGCCTAGGAGGTCGAGGCTGCAGTGAGCTGGGATTGTGCCATTGTATTCCAACCAGGATGTTAGAGTGAGACCCTGTCTCGAAAAAGAAGTACAGGACTTGAGTGTAGATTATTTATGAAGATCTGTGTATCATTAGAGCTAATAGTTTATATTTACAAAACAAGTCTTAGGATAAGAGGCAAGAAGGAGAACAAAGCTTCAACTTTGAATTTCTGCCAGAGGAGAGTGAGCACAATATCTGGGGCACCTAAGAAGTAGCATGTTTCCAAAAGTGGGAGGTTTAGGACTGAGGAAAGAAAGGCCTAAAGGCAGTGACTTTGCTAAGCAGATGAAGTGTAATTGTTAGGAGATGGTATCTGTGGGCTTTTTAAAGTCATTTAGCTGTTTATTGTTTTCTCATCTAAAGCACGGTTGTCTAATCTTTTGGCTTCCCTGGGCCACATTGGAAGAATTGTCTTAGGCCAAACATAAAATACACTAACAGTAACGATAACTGATGAGCTAAAAAAAAAAAAAAAAAGACCGGGCGCGGTGGCTCAAGCCTGTA
>NC_045437.1:113254351-113309920 GCF_002776525.5 Piliocolobus tephrosceles | reverse complement strand
AAAAAAAAAAAAAAAAAAAGACCGGGCGCGGTGGCTCAAGCCTGTAATCCCAGCACTTTGGGAGGCCGAGATGGGCGGATCACGAGGTCAGGAGATCGAGACCATCCTGGCTAACACGGTGAAACCCCGTCTCTACTAAAAAATACAAAAAACTAGCTGGGCGAGGTGGTGGGCGCCTGTAGTCCCAGCTACTCGGGAGGCTGAGGCAGGAGAATGGCATAAACCCGGGAGGCGGAGCTTGCAGTGAGCTGAGATCCGGCCACTGCACTCCAGCTTGGGCGACAGAGCGAGACTCCGTCTCCAAAAAAAAAAAAAAAAAAAAAAGTCGGTGCATAATTTTTATGATATCCACCACCACAGATAAGCAAAAAAGTCCTCGTATTCAAATGGTTGGACACCCATGATCTAAAGGGTGGTAGTCTGTATAGCCATTGAGTTCCAGATTATGTTTTGTCTTAATACTATGTCTGAATACCCTTCGGACTACATTACCTGTTTGAAAATAGCTGTTATGTGTTTTCTTTTTCATATAGCGTTGGTCAATTTTTGTGTAAAAAATGGAGTTTCTCCAACTTAAAGAGGAAAAAGTAAAAAATAAATGAATAAATAAATAATTCCATCCAGAGATTTGGAAGTGACTTGTGCTGTCTGTTTTCATAGCTCTTCAGGAAGCTGCAGCAAGGTTTGAGGAATTAAAGGCCCAAAAAGAGCTAAGACAGCTGCAGGAAGACCGAAAGAATGACAAGAAACCACCACCTTATAAACATATAAAGGTGAGGAGAAAATCTCGGGGGACCTTCTCTGGAGAGAAACGGAATAGCTGGCTCTTCCCACTCTGTTCATGACAAAAATGGAAGCACAAGCATAGTTTGTTTTAGGTAGAGGTATGAGCTTTAAAGAAGGTAAGAAATAGCCGGGCGTGGTGGCTCACGCTTGTAATCCCAGCACTTTGGGAGGCCGAGGCAGGTGGATTACCTGCAGTCAGGAGTTTGAGACCAGCCTGGCCATTATGGTGAAACCCCTTCTCTACTAAAAATACAAAAATTAGCCTGGCGTAGTGGCAGGTCCCTGTAGTCCCAGCTACTCGGGAGGCTGAGGCTGGAGAAATGCTTGAACCCGGGAGGCAGAGGTTGCAGTGAGCCGAGATAGTGCCGCTACACTCCAGCCTGGGCGACAGAGTAAGACTCCGTCTCAAAAAAAAAAAAAAAAAAAAAAAAAGATAAGAAACAAGTACCAGAGCACCATTCCTAGCACATTGCCAGGATTGCCAGTGTCAGGAAAATTAATTTCAGGTGCACCTAACCTTTAACCTAACTAGTAAAATAGTCATCACCATTTTCATCTGGGTCCAGTGGAGCTTTTGTATTTTAAATATTTTTATGTCATATTGACAGACATAAAAATAAAGAGACAGTGGAGAACAAATTTATTAGAAATTTTAGTGTTATGTTGTTGCTAAAATAATTGTAGTTTTGTCATTACTTTTAATGGCAAACCTCAATTACTTTTGCGCCAACCTAATATTTACTAAATCCTTTTTACAAACCTCCTTTTATCAGATAAGTTAGTGGTGATGCTCAAGTATCATAAAACATGAAAGAATATTGTTAGGCCTGTTGAGAAAAGGAGGTTACTCAGGTTGTTCTTGTGAAACATCTTTGATGGCATTGTTCCTGGATGAGAATACCCTGTTTCTTTTTTGTTCTTAGAAATGCATTATTTGTTCACTTATCCTTTGTGTGTGTGTGTGTTGTTTTTTGTTTGTTTGTTTGATTTTGAGATGGAATCTCCCTCTGTCTTCAAGGCTGGAGTACAGTGGCGCAATCTTGGCTCACTGCAACCTCCATCTCCCAGGTTCAAGCAATTCTCCTGCCTCAGCCTCCCCAGTAGCTGGGATTACAGGCACACACCACTATATGTGGCTAATTTTTGTATTTTTAGTAGAGACGGGGGTTTGCCGTGTTAGCCAGGCTGGTCTCGAGTTCCTGACCTCAGGTGATTCACCCGCCTCAGCCTCCAAAGTGCTGAGATTACAGGCATGAGCCACCATACCTGGCTGTGTGTTTCTGAAGACTGATAATCTGAGATGTTACTTGGAGATTAATTTCACCACCATCTTTAGAATCTAGTATGTTTACGTTTGTCTCAAATATTGGATCGAGCATAGTTAAACTGAAAAACTTTTGTTGTTTATCAGAAATTCAGACTGAACTAGATGACTTGGATTTTTATTTGCTAAATCTGATAACCCCACTGAAAGCAGACCTTCAGGATCGTATCTCCAGTGTTTTATACTTGCTTTGCTTTTTTATTTTTAAACTCCTTTTCTCAAGTGTAGTAGACAGTCTTTTATACTTGTTTTTTTTTTTTTTTGAGACGGAGTCTCGCTCTGTCGCCCAGGCTGGAGTGCAGTGGCCGGATCTCAGCTCACTGCAAGCTCCGCCTCCCGGGTTTACGCCATTCTCCTGCCTCAGCCTCCCAAGTAGCTGGGACTACAGGCGCCCGCCACCTTGCCCGGCTAGTTTTTTATATTTTTTTAGTAGAGACGGGGTTTCACCGTGTTAGCCAGGATGGTCTTGATCTCCTGACCTCGTGATCCGCCCATCTCGGCCTCCCAAAGTGCTGGGATTACAGGCTTGAGCCACCACGCCTGGCCAATCTTTTATACTTTTTTAAACGACAATGCAGTACTTTGGGTAATGCCGTAAGAAGTCTAAAGTGTGACAGTTTATTTCACTATTTCGTCGTGCTTGTATGTAATTCCATTGTGTTTCCCTTTTCTTATTATTTCCGTCTTCCTTAGCATAGTTGTGGATTATGATGAGTACTAATGTGTAATGATGAAGTAGTAAGTTACAAGATACAGGAAATGTAAGAACACTAAAATTCAGTACTGTGTCTTAGATTTCGTCTGATGGACTTATATGGTATTTACAAGACAGAATCAGTTTTGTTCTTTGTGTGTTTCTTTGAGACAGGGTTTCACTCTGTGACCCAGGCTGGAGTGCATTGGCACAATTTTGGCTCACTGCAACCTCCGCTTCCTGGGCACAAGCGATTCTCCTGCCTCAGTCTCCTAAGTAGCTGGAATTACAGACCTGAGCCACCAACGCCTGGCTGATTTTAGTATTTTTTGTAGAGTTGGAGTTTCACCATGTTGTCCGGGCTTGTCCTGAACTCCTGAGCTCAAAGCAATCCACCCACCTCAGCCTCCCAAAGAGGTGTGATTACATGTGTGAGCTACCACACTTGGCCTGAATTTTATTCTTTTAGATAAGAATATTTTCTTTTCGAACTTTGGAAGACCTCTAAAAAGGGATAAAAGTCATAAACACTGCTTCTGAAGGCTTTGTTTTTTGTTTTTTGTTTTTTTTTTTTCAATTTTTTTCTTCCCTGAGACAGAGTCTTACTGTGTTGCCCAGGCTGGGGTGCAGTAGCATGATCTTAGCTCACTGAACCTCCATCTCCTGGATTCAACCCATTTTCCTGCCTCAGCCTCCCAAGTAGCTGGGACTACAGGTACGTGCCACCAAACCCAGCTAATTTTTGTGTTTTTAGTAGAGATGGGGTCTCACCATGTTAGCTAGGCTGCTCTTGAACTCCTGACCTCAGGTGATCCGCCTGCCTCGACCTCCCAAAGTGCTGGGATTACAGGCGTGAGCCACCGTGCCTGGCCCAATTTTTTTTTTTTTCTTTATTAGAGATGAGGATCTCACTATGTTGCCTAAGCCGATCTCCTGGCCTCAGGTTATCTTCCCATGTTGGCCTCCCAAATTACTGGGATTATAGGCATGAGCTGCCACTCCTGGCCTTTTGATTGTTACTTTAAATGTCGTAAAATATCCATACCAACATTGGATTAAAAAAAGAACAAAGAACGAAAAAAGTCATAAACTATTATTCCTTACAAATAATTACAACTTCTGAAATTAAGAATTTCAAAACCTATAATTGGATCTAAATGAGTCTCACAATGTATGTGACATATAATCTCAGAACATAGTTGTTAGGCCTCAGAAATGGAAAATAATTCTATTCACATAGTCCTAAGGGTCAGATAACAGCAAGGTAGGCATTTTAGAGTTACCATATCAACCATATTGAGCTATTGAGACAGCAGTTTCCTGTGAGTGATCTCATCAAGAATTTAAAGGCCAACTTCTTCCCTCCACTTTTTTTTTTTAATAAATATTTCCAAGAAAAGGATCTAGAGCAAGCATTGGCAAACTATGGTTCATGGGCAAATCTGGTCTACTGCCTATTCTTGTAATACTCTTGAGCTACAGGTTGTTTTTACGTTTTTCAGTGGTTGGCAGAAAAGAGATTTTGTGACACATAAAGATTATATGAAATTCAACTTGCAATCAGTATCCAGAAAATTTTATTGGAATACAGGCATGCTTTTTCATTTACATATTACATATGGCTGCTTTTATATTACAGTGGCAGAGTCGAGCTACATGTGGAGATATATGGCCTGCAAAGCCTAAAGTATTTACTTTCTGACCCTTTACAGAAAAAGTTACTTAACTCCTGATCTGTAGTGAGATTTACTTAGAATTACATATCCATGTGTTTGTTCTTAACCATGTGGGATTTCTTTTGTTGGTTTGCTTTTGGTTTATGATGTGATAAGTATGAAACTGATTTTTGGATTAATAACAGGTTAGAGCAGTTGATAAACAATGATTGAAACATACATTTTCCAGCCTGGGCAACAGAGCAAAACCCAGTCTCTACAAAAATTACAAAAAAAAAAAAAAAAAAAATTCTGGGTGCCTGTTGTCCCAGCTACCTGGGAGGCTGAAGTGGGAGAATCACCTGAGCCTGGAAAGTTAACACTGCAGTGAGCTGTGATTGTGCTACTGCACTCCAGTCTGGGGGACAGAGTAAGACCCTGTCTCAAAACAAAAACATATATTTGTAGAGAGAAATATATAGTTCAGGTAAAAATAATTTGAATCAGAAGTGAATGTTCAAATGCCCTATTCAGGCGTTGTAGTCTTGGGTGACTGAGATTAGCTGTTGTCTGTCCCCTTAGAATTTACCTTAGACATTGTAAGCCTTATGGCTTCCAGTTGCATATGTTGAGGGTATTTCTCCCTTAACAAGAAGTTTCCAAACCTTAACCAGTATTTGATGAATCTAGGAACCGATCTGGCAGTGGGACCTACATCCTTTTTTCCCACTGACAGCATCTTGCTCTGTCACCCAGACTGGAGTGTCTTGCAGGCCTACACGATCCTCCCACTACAGCTTCCTGAGTAGCTGGGACCTCAAGCACTTGACACTATGCCCGGCTAAGCTTTAAAAATTTTTTGTAGACATCGGGTTTCATTGTGTTGCCCAGGCTGGTCTTGAACTTCTGGGCTCAAAAAATCCTCCAGTCTCTGCCTCCGAAAGTGCTGGGATTACAGATGTGAGCCACTGCACCTGGCCTCCTCCTGTTAAATTTTGATAGAAAAATGGTTTGATAACAGTATATATCCAGATTGTAGATTTTATAATATTAAAGGGGAGCAGGCAAATAATAAAATGCAAGAAATGAAAGCATTTGAAAATTTAGAGGATAGAAATAACTTTTAAGTAATAGTGATTTTAGGCCGGGCCCAGTGGCTCACACCTGTAATCCCAGCACTTTGGGAGGCCGAGGCAGGCGGATTACCTGAGGTCAGGAGATCAAGACCATCCTGGCTAACACGGTGCAACCCTGTCTCTACTGAAAATACAAAAAATTAGCCAGGTGTGGTGGCGGGCACCTGTAGTCCCAGCTACTCGGGAGGCTGAGGCAGAAGAATGGCATAAACCCGGGGGGCAGAGCTTGCTGTGAGCTGAGATCGCGCCACTGCACTCCAGCCTAGGGGACAGAGCAAGACTCTGTCTCAAAAAAAAAAAAAAAAAAAAAAAAAAGAAAATAGTGATTTTAGGTGGACTGGAATGAGTAATCTAGAATGTTTGATATGAGAGAAACAATCATAAGGACATTATATAAGAAAGGAAGAAAGAATTTAATGTGTCTACCATGTTTCAGAGGCAGCTAGGTGCTGTACTATACATATATTTCTTATTCTCACAATAGTCTTGCAAGTAATTTATTCAAAATCACAGTTCCTGAACAGTCCAATTTTTTGTGTGGTTTGTGTCTCAGAAGACTAAATTTGACTGTTTCCACTGAAATAATGTGAAATGAGGGGAGATACATTCTCATACACAAATCCATTATTGTATTACAACATCTGTTGTCTTTCCTTATTATTGCTTGTATTTGTTAAAACCTCTACATTAATGACTTTGGTATTACAATAACTGTTTGACCTTCATGTTGTACCTCACCAGACTTTCACTATATTTTTGAGCACCAGCACCACTTCTAAATTAATCCATGAGTGACATTGCTATAGTCCTTTTAAAAGATTTTAAATTATAAGCAGGGTGTGGTGATACCTGCCTGTAGTCCCAGCTACTTGTGAGGCTGATGCAGGAGGCATAGAGGAACTCAAATTATGCACAGATTGGCCAGGTGCGGTGGCTCAAGCCTGTAATCCCAGCACTTTGGGAGACCGAGACGGGCGGATCACGAGGTCAGGAGATCAAGACCATCCTGGCTCACACGGTGAAACCCCGTCTCTACTAAAAAATACAAAAAAAGCTAGCCGGGCGAGGTGGCGGGCGCCTGTAATCCCAGCTACTCGGGAGGCTGAGGCAGGAGAATGGCGTAAACCCGGGAGACGGAGCTTGCAGTGAGCTGAGATCCAGCCATTGCACTCCAGCCTGGGCAACAGAGCAAGACTCCGTCTCAAAAAAAAAAAAAAAAAAAAAAATTACGCACAGGTGATTTCATGCCATTAATTTGCCACTTAAGAATAGTGCTTTTGCCCGGTATGGTGGCTCACGCATGTAATCCCAGCACTTTTGGAGACCGAGGCAGGCAGATCACCTGAGGTCAGGAGATCACAAGGTTAGGAGATCGAGACCAGCCTGGCCAACATAGTGAAACTCCATCTTTCCTAAAAATGCAAAAATTAGTCGGGCTTGGTGGCGCGTGCCTGTAGTCCCAGCTACTTGGGAGGCTGAGGCAGGAGAATTGCTTGAACCCGGGAGGCAGAGGTTGCAGTCAGCCAAGATCCCGCCACTGCACTCCAGCCTGGGTGACAGAGCTAGACTCCCTCTCAAAAAAAGGAAGGAAGAATACCTATTTTTTTGTAGCAGCAAATGTGGCACCACCAGGTGGCAAGAGCAGAAACCTAGTTTATTTATTTATTTTTTGAGACCGAGTCTTGTTCTTGTTACCCAGGCTGGAGTGCAATGGCACAATCTAGGCTCACTGCAGGCTCCACCTCCTGGGTTTACTTACACCATTCTCCTGCCTCAGCCTCCCAAGTAGCTGGGATTAAAGGCGCCCGCCACCATGCCCGGCTCATTTTTTGTATTTTTAGTAGAGATAGGGTTTCACCATATTAGCCAGGATGGTCTTGATCTCCTGACCCCGTGATCTGCCCGCCTCGGCCTCCCAGAGTGCTGGGATTACAGGCATGAGCCACTGCTCCCGGCTCGTTTTTTTTTTTTTGAGATGGAGTCTCGAGATGTCGGCCAGGCTGGAGTGCAGTGGTGCAATCTTGTCTCACTGCAACCTCCGCCTCCTGGGTTCAGGCAATTCTTGTGGAGTTCATACTTTGTATGTCAAGTGAGGCTCTGTTTTTTATATCAAACTGTCTAAGTATTGATAGTTCAAAGTCATGGGAAATGTGGCTGCAACTTCAAGGAAAAAAAGTTTGCCTTTTTCGGGGCCTTATTTGTCTTATGCTGACTTGTTTTATGCAGTATACTTTGTGCTACTTTTCTAGGTGAACCGTCCTATTGGCAGGGTACAGATCTTCACTGCAGACTTATCTGAAATACCCCGTTGCAACTGTAAAGCTACTGATGAGAACCCCTGTGGGATAGACTCTGAATGCATCAACCGCATGCTGCTCTATGAGTGCCACCCCACAGTATGTCCTGCCGGAGGGCGTTGTCAAAACCAGTGCTTTTCCAAGCGCCAATATCCAGAGGTTGAAATTTTCCGCACGTTACAGCGGGGTTGGGGTCTACGGACAAAAACAGATATTAAAAAGGTTAGAAAAAGCTAAATTGCCAGATATTTTCTCCTCTTTGCAGTTGCTTGATGTCATTAATTCTTGACATTAGAAAATTCATCATAGAGGAAAATAATACAGTTAATAATTAACCTTATTGTTGTGTTTTGCCATATCCTTCCACAGTTTAGAGGCTCACAAATGAATGGGTTTGATCTCCTAAGTCCTTTGTATTGATCATGGTCACTGTGTAGGAGGATGGAAAAAATGGGACATTCATAGAGATGCTATGGCTTTGTTTGCTTTTTTGTGAATATCCTACAACCAGTAATTAAGAGAGATGACAGTGAGCACATGATACAGAGACATTGATCCACCTACTAATAAAATATTTTTAGTGAGGAAAAAATAGATCTGGCTTCATAAAACATGAAGGGTAAGAAGGTTAAGCCTTATTGAATGAAAATGCAGTAATGTCTTCAACTTAAAACTTGGCAGGATCTTGAAGTTTCTAACAAATAACATTGTATAGTCTTTTTTTTTAAATAAAATAAGCCTTATTCTGCTTATATTTTCTGAAGAATTGTATTGGTTTCTAGGAAATGTAGCATAGTATGGGTTGGCATTCAGTCATTTACCAAGTAGTTATTTTTATATTTACTGTATGTGCCAGGTATTGTGCTGGGGATGCACTAACCAAGACGAGAGATATGACCTATGCCTTCGTAAAGTTTACATTCTGGAGGGAGGGAAATATTGAACAAATCACCTCCCAGTGTGGAAGTATAAAGGGCTCTAGAGACGTGTGACAAAGGAACTGAAACTAGTTTGTCTCTGATGATATTTTATTTATTTTTTGAGAGAGGGTCTCACTCTGTTGCTCAGACTGGAGCGTACTGGTGCCATCTCTGCTCACTGCAACCTCCACTTTCTGGGCTCAAGTGATCCTCCCATCTCAGCCTCCTGAGTAGCGGGACTACAGACTCGCATCACCACACCTTGCTAATTTTTGTATTTTTGGGGGAGGCGAGGTCTCACCATGTTGCCCAGGCTGGTCTCAAACTCCTGGGCTCAACAGATCCTCTCAAAGTGTTGGGATTATAGGCATGAGCCATCACTCTTGGCTTCTGAGGCTATTTTAAATTGAGACTTGAAATATAAGTAGCTATTGACTCAGGCAAGGTTACCATTAAAGCCCTGCAGGTTAGGAGTGAACACGTGTGAAAGCCAGAGTTACTATAGCATAATGAATAGGGAGGATGGTCCTTTGAAATGTGGAGCAGAGCAAGCGCCAAGGAAGATGAACATAGTTTATTCAGGGAAACCAATTCTCAGGCTCTGGGACAGGTAGAGATTGGTCATCCATTCTCTTTGTAAGGAAGCTCTAGTTTACTTACTAATCTTCCATTCTGGAGGATCTTTAGTATCCAGTGTATCCTAATCTTTGTGCTGGTGACAGGGGTGGGAGTAAGGAGGTGTTTCTCATTATCAAATAGTTGGGAATTGTAAAGTAATTATATTGCATAAAATTATACTCATGTAATCTGCTTTTGTAGAATCTGATGTTTTCATTAATTTTTTAAAAAATGTATACATTTGGATACCGGTGTCCTTTTTGCCATTAAGTCAGGAGATACTTCTTGTTCTAGGGTGAATTTGTGAATGAGTATGTGGGTGAGCTTATAGATGAAGAAGAATGCAGAGCTCGAATTCGCTATGCTCAAGAACACGATATCACTAATTTCTATATGCTCACCCTAGACAAAGTAAGTAATGGGAAGTGCTGTTTTCACTGTTACAAGATTGTAAAATTTGTGTTGCAGTCATAGTATTTGTAGGCATGTAACACAGTTCCCAAGGCAGGGTCTTTTCCCATACCCACTGGGATTGCTGGATTGGGGTTCTGGAGTAGGTAAGAGTGCTCATTTTCTGGGTATTCATGGCCAGAGGCAATACAGCTGTTTTTAGCATTGTTTTTGAACAACTCAATGAAAATTGGAGCTTATATCTTTGAGTATTCTATAGGATTTCAAGTTTGAACTCAGAAAAGTACATAATTCTTTTTTATTTTATTTTACAGATTGAGAAAATTATTTGTTAAATATTTAATTATTTCACTGATAAGAACATGTACTTTTTTTTAAATTCTTTTGAGACAGAGTCTCGTTCTGTCACCCAAACTGGAGTACAGTGGCGTGATCTCGGCTCACTGCAACCTCTGCCTCCTGAGTTCAAGCGATTCTCATGCCTCATCCTCCCAAATAGCTGGGACTACAGGCAACCGCCACCCCGCCTGGCTACTTTTTTTATTTTTAGTAGAGACAGAGTTTCACTGTGTTGGCCAGGCTGGTCTCAAGCTCCTGACCTCACGTGATCCACCTGTCTCGGCCTCCCAAAGTGCTGGGATTACAGGAATGAGCCACCACACCTGGCCTTAGTTTTTATAATAAAACCCTTTCTTGGCATTTACCTTTGTAAATATTTCTAATTGTGCACTTAGGATTTGTGAGATCCTCACCTCCAGATATTCTGATCTTACTTTGGGATTGGAACTCTGCATTAGTATTTAAATCTTCTTAGGTGATTTCTAATGTGCATCTGGATTGAAACTACCTAAATAGAAAGTGGGATAAGCTGCTGTTTGTAGGGCAGTGGTCCTCAAGCTTCAGTATAGTCAGAAACCTCTGGCGGCCTTGTTACATATAACACAGAATGCTACGCCCCAGAGTCTCTGCTTTAGTGTATTTGAAGCACAACCCAAGAATTTGAATGTCTAACAAATTTCCGAATAGTGACGGTGCATGTCCAGAGATCATACTTTGAGAACCAAAGTTCTTTAGGATCTTTTCTCTGAGAGGTTCAGTCTTTACAAATAGGAACTCCAGCTTATTAGAGAGAATAGTCAAATTTTAATCCATAGCAGAGGTCTCAGGAAGTCTGATGTGTAGCTTCTTTTGGAATTCTAGGACCGAATCATTGATGCTGGTCCCAAAGGAAACTATGCTCGGTTCATGAATCATTGCTGCCAGCCCAACTGTGAAACACAGAAGTGGTCTGTGAACGGAGATACCCGTGTAGGCCTTTTTGCGCTAAGTGACATTAAAGCAGGTAAGAATCATTTCAGGATTCTGCAGCTGACATCTGAATTTCAGGGCTTTTGTTTTTTACAAACAGTTTCCTCAGATTATAATTTTAAACATTTTTATGTGTACCATTCTCTGGAATTAAGTTCATTTACATTTTTGTGCAACCATCACCACGATCCATCTCCAGAACTCTTTTCATCTTCCCCTGCTAAAACTTTATACCCACTAAACACTAAGTCCCCATTCTTTTTCTTCACAGCCCCTGGCAATTGCCATTCTACTTTCTGTCTCTGAATTTGACTACTATATGTACTTCATATAAATGGACAATATTTGTCCTCTTGTGACCAGCTCATTTCATTCATTCATTGATTCATTTTTATTGTTTAGGGACAGAGCCTCACTGTGTTGCTCAGGCTGCAGTAGTACAGTGGCACCATCACAGTTCACTGCAGCCTCGAACTGGGCTTAAGCAATCCTGCTCCCTCAACCTCCTGCATAGCTAGGACTATAGGCACTTGTCCCCGTTCCCAGTTTTTTTTTTTTTTTTTTTTTTTTTTTTGGTGGAGACAGAGTCTCACTATGTTGCCACAGCTGGTCTGGAAATCCTGGGCTCAAGTGATCTTCCTGCCTCAGCCTCCCAAAGTGCTGGGATTACAGGCATGAGCAACCTTGCTTGGCTTGGCTCATTTCGTTTAGCACAATGTCTTCAGAACATGGATGGTTTTAATGGGACAAATTTTCACATTCATATGAACTTACCACTAATAGGTTTGCTTTAGAAACTACTAGCTCTTCAGTCTCCTTTCTCACCTTCCCTTTCACAGTTGCTCTTCTACTTTATAAACCAAAGATTGATCTCTCACTCTTCCATATCTTATGGTTTATGGACCCAAGGCTATTTTAAAAATAAGCCACTGAATGTGTTGGTATATGCCTGTAGTCTCAGTTATTCAGGAGGCTGAGGCCAGAAATCGCTTGAGTTCAGGAGTTTGAGAAGCAGCCTGGGTAGTATAGTGAGACCTCTGACTCTTAAAAACACACACGCAAAACGACAAAAAACCCTCAACCTCTAGGATGTCAAAGAACAGGACCTTTGGAGAATTTATTGCTCTGTCATGGCTCACCTGGGTACTTGTCTCTCTAATGGGGTAGCGAGATGGTTGTAACCAGGACAAATAGTAAGAAGTTTATTTGAATCGAAAGTAAATCTGGTATGGCTGAGTGGTTTGACAGTAAAGTTATGTGGTAGATATTTTCCATAAATTAAAGGATCTTAATCTATAGCTTCAAGGTTTTGATACAATTATTTTGAACATATATACCTATGCATGTAACACCCTCCAAATTGCATGATTTTTTAAATATTAAAATTTGTATAAACGTACATTTTGAAATGTACAAGAAAGTATATGAATTTTCAAATTTAGTTTTGCAAGGATACGAGCAAAACAGTTAAAATCAGTCTCTTATACTCAAACTGGGATAGAACTGGCCTAGGTAGTCTGTAATATACCATAGTGTAGTCTAATTACCATTGAAGCGGAAATCCCATTTGAACGTTCTGGAAGACCATAGTTCTCCTTTGCTCAGTCACTGTTGTTGTCCTCAGGAAGCATTGATCAAGATAAAAGAATTAGAATGATGTTTGTTCAGATCTTAGTCTGTTTTTGTATTTGTTTGTTTTTTGAGACAGTCTCGCTCTGTTGCCCAGGCTGGAGTGCAGTGGCATGATCTTGGCTCACTGCAACCTCCACCTCCTGGGTTCAAGCAATTTTCCTTCCTTAGCCTCTTAAGTAGCTGGGATTACAGGCATCCACCACCATGCCCGGCTATTTTTTGGTATTTTTTAGTAGAGACTCCTGACCTCAAGTGATCTGCCCACCTTGGCCTCCCAAAGTGTTAGAATTACAGGCGTGAACCACCACGCCCAGCCTGTGTTTTAAATTTAATCTATGGGACTTCTCACACTCAGTGTATTTTTTTCTCTACAATTTAAATGTGTTGCCCAGCAGTCTTTTAGACTTTTTAGGTTGTGACAATTTTTAGATTTTAAAATTTGAGCCACTAGTTATTTTCCCCTGTTTTGCATTTGTTTCTCATGTTTTACATGATGACACCAAGGACACTTGAGCATCACTGTGCACTGCACTCTGCTTATTTGAGATTGGTTTTTAGTTGCTGATTTATTTCAAATTTTTGGAATGGGTGACTTCAGAGTATATTGTTTAGATTTCTTCTTTGTAACAGGAGTAATTCCGTAAATGATATGGAATACCAGATATAATTCTAAGCATATTATTTCATTTAAGCCTTGCAAAAGTGCTGTAAAGTAGGTGGTATTATACCTATGTTACTTTTATCCTTGGATGTCACACCTCTCTCATTCTTTTCTCCCTTTTTCTCTCTAATCACCCCAGGGGTGGAGAGGTTCCTCTATATTAAATCAATATAAATATCATTCCTGTATAATAAATCAGTCACATGATTTAGTTCTACTATGTCTGCTGAGTGCTGATAGTCCCATTCTTCTACTTAGAACCTGCAGTTCATGTCCATGGGAATGCCCTCCTCTGCCATGTCTAGCCGCAAATTTCTCTTCTTTTTTTTCCTGTGTTCATCAGCTCAGGTAGCTTGGTGTTGAAATTCTTAGACTTTGTTCCTCTCCTCACTTGGCTTTCAGTCTGCATATGTTCAGGATGAGGAAAATGAGATAGGATATACTAAGTGACAGGCGGAGTGCCTGTCAGAGCTGAGGCCTTCATTCAACTTCCTGGGCCCTTCACATACCTGCAACTTAACTGTCTCCCATGTGTCCCATCCTTACTCTTGTTTATCTCTTCTCTCATGTCCTTTGCCATGCTCAGTAACTGAAGATCCATCAAGGATTGCTGCATATTGGACTCTTTTCTAGAATGGTATCACTGTTTTACTTTATGAGTGCTATACTTTCCAATTTAATTTAGCCTCTCTGTGATTATGCTTACATAGTATATGTTCGGTGAGCAGCAAGTTACAGCAAGTATCCTGCTTTCTTTTATCTGTGTATAAGGTAGAGCTGTATTATAAGCATGTCGTATCTACAAAAATTTAGTTATCTATTCATAAATCTTTTATTAAGAGAAAACTGTGTGGGGCTGGGAACGCCTATAATCGCAACACTTTGGGAAGCTGAGGTGGGAGGATCAGTTTAGATCAGGAGTTTGAGACCAGTGTGGCCAACATGGTGAAACTCCATCTCTACTAAAAATACAAAACTAGCTGGGCATGGTGGCAGGCACCTATAATCCCAGCTACTCAGGAGGCTGAGGCAGGAGAATAGCTTGAACCCAGGAGGCAGAGGCTGCAGTGAGCCGGGATCTCACCACTGCACTGCAGCCTGGGCAGCAGAGCGAGACTGTTTCAAAAAAAAGAAAAAGAGAAAAGGGGAAAAAAAAACAGCATGAATTGAACCACCAAAGATTTAATCCAGTTAAGTTCAGTCATGAGATGGGAAACATGACCCTCCTGTTACATTGGTCAGTCTCACTCAGTTCCTGCATGCTCCTTGTGGCATGAGCCTCTCATCAGGCCATGAATAATTCTGCTATTCCTACAGCACGACCCCTAAGTTAGCTGCTTGGTATTTTGAATATACTTGAATAAAGAAATAATGAAAATAATGATTTCATTTAACTTTAAATGAAAAACTATGTATATCAGTCTCACTGATAAAAGGCATGTCAATCTGCAAAGGGAAATCTTAAGAATTGACAATTTTTAATATGAATGGCGGTTACTTTATACATTAACTGTAAACTATTACCCCTGTGATAGGCAACCTCTTTACATATTTATATAAAATTCTTAGATTTGGTAGGCCTCTCATAACTGGCTTTTAGTTACGGGCTTTGAGTTTGAATGTTTATTTTATTTTCTCTCACAATTTTGATGTAATGGACCTTTGACAGAGGACAGTTTGCCTGTTAATTTGAGTACCTTTTTTTAAAGTTTACAAATTAACTGCTATGTGCATTATGTCATATTGTCTCAATAAGCTTGTTAGAGTTCTCCATTTTAAAATGGGCTGCTCAGGGTTCAGATCACCCTGCTAAGGCTGTGACATAACTGGATCTACAACCAGTCTGTAATCTACAGATTTCTAGTGTTATTCTGTACTGAGATGCCTCTGCAGAGTGCTGCCAGGTAACATGTGTTCACCTGAGAACAGATAAACAAGTTTTCCTCATACTTGTATTCCCAGGGCCTGACACATTGATAAGTTGTTTGTTGTTTGTTTTGGTAATGAATTAACATATTTTGAATCTGAATGGTTAATAAACAAATGAAAAACAACTTGAGGTAATTAACACCTCTGTAGGAAGAGTTATCTTAAATATTACTTGTTAAGTCATTTAAGTTTTCTCTATTAAATTGTATGAGCTGATTATTAATGTTATAAGATTAGAATTTATTAAAATACAGGATTAGAGCTAAATCCTTTTTAAAAATTATTTTTAAAATTAATCTGTTCTCTTGGGAGTTGGTATCCTTTGTAATTAATACAGAAATAATGTAATTAAAACCACAGATATTAATATTTTCACGGTCTCTTATGCAGGCACTGAACTTACCTTCAACTACAACCTAGAATGTCTTGGGAATGGAAAGACTGTTTGCAAATGTGGAGCCCCGAACTGCAGTGGCTTCTTGGGTGTAAGGCCAAAGGTACCACCCTTCCAGACTTATGCTTTGGGATTAGTGGTGCGGTCCTCCCTCCCTAACAGTGTTACGGTAGTCTTCATTTTAAGAAGAAATTTCCTTTAAATTAATGACATTGAACCAGGCATGGTGGCTCATGCCTATAATCCTAGCACTTTGGGAGGCCGAGTTGGGTGGATCACCTGAGATCAGGAGTTCGAGACCAGCCTGGCCAACATGGTGAAACCCCATCTTTACTAAGAATAGAAAAATTAGCTGGGCCGTGGTCGCATGTGTCTGTAGTCCCAGCTACTCAGGAGGCTGAGGCAGGAGAATCCCTTGAACCCAGGAGACAGAGATTGCAGTGAGCTATCACGCCACTGCACTCTAGCCTGGGCAACAGAGCAAGACTCCTTCTCAAAAAAAAAATAATAATAATAATAATTAATGACATTGAATAGGTGTTGATAGGGCCACTTGTAATTCACTAAGCATTCAGCTGATCAAATTACATAAGAGGTTTTTGGGGATATTGTTGAAGTGTTTTGCGCCATCTGACTTCTTTTCTAACTAATAATGCTGTGAAATAGGACCTTATAAAGAAGGTTAGTTACCTCCCTTGTCTTGATCTCACATCTCCTAATAAGCCACATGGACTCGGTTTATCTGTGTCTGTTCCTGTCTTTCTCTCACTTTTTCTATTTCCGAAGATACCAAAAAATCTGCAGAAATGTAGTGTAACATCATAGATAAAAGTAGCACTCTTAATCTCACCATTATAACAAAGTATAAGCATTGTTGTGTCTTCCTGTTTTTTTACTGTGTACTTTCTGAATAATTGAATTCTAATTCTGTAACTGTTAAGTATCATTTCCATGTCTGTAGTCTCCTTTTCTTTCTTTCTTTCTTTCTTTCTTTCTTTCTTCCTTCCTTCCTTCCTTCCTTCCTTCCTTCCTTCCTTCCTTCCTTCCTTCCTTCCTTCCTTCCTTCCTTTCTTTCTTTTCTTTCTTTTCTTTCTTTTCTTTCTTTCTTTCTTTTTATTTCTTTTTGAGACGGAGTCTCGCTCTGTCGCCCAGGCTGGAGTGCAGTGGCGTGATCTCGGCTCACTGCAAGCTCCGCCTCCCAGGTTCACGCCATTCTCCTGCCTCAGCCTCCCAAGTAGCTGGGACTACAGGGGCCCACCACCACTCCTGGCTAATTTTTTGTATTTCTAGTAGAGACAGGGTTTCACCGTGTTAGCCAGGTTAGTCTCGATCTCCTAAACCCATGATCTGCTCACCTCAGCCTCCCAAAGTGCTGGGATTACAGGCATGAGCCACCGTGCCCGGCCCTTATATTATTATTTTTTTTAAGTCCTTGCTGATCATTTTTAGTGACTGTCTTTAATGGATGGACATACTAGATGAACATCTGGATGCTTCAAGATTCCTCTATCAGGCTGGGCATGGTGGCTCAAGCCTGTAATCCCAGCACTTTGGGAGGCCGAGATGGGCGGATCACGAGGTCAGGAGATCGAGACCATCCTGGCTAACACGGTGAAACCCCGTCTCTACTAAAAAAAAACTACAAAAAACTGGCCGGGCGAGGTGGCGGGCCCCTGTAGTCCCAGCTACCCGGGAGGCTGAGGCAGGAGAATGGCGTGAACCCGGGAGGCGGAGCTTGCAGTGAGCTGAGATCCGGCCACAGCACTCCAGCCTGGGTGACAGAGCGAGATTCTGTCTCAAAAAAAAAAAATAAAATAAAAAAATAAAAAATAAAAAAAGATTCCTCTATCATAAGTAATAGCACCATGAAAATTGAAGTTTAATTTTGATGCAAAATAAACTATATAGTGACTTCAATTGAGTATGTTCCAGATGCCTTTTTGTTTTTCTTTTTTTTTCTTTTTTTTTTTGAGACGGAGTCTGGCTCTGTTGCCCAGGCTGGAGTGCAGTGGCCGGATCTCAGCTCACTGCAAGCTCCGCCTCCCGCATTTACGCCATTCTCCTGCCTCAGCCTCCCGAGTAGCTGGGACTACAGGCACCCACCACCTCGCCCAGCTAGTTTTTTGTATTTTTTAGTAGAGACGGGGTTTCACCGTATTAGCCAGGATGGTCTCGATCTCCTGACCTCGCGATCCGCCCGTCTCGGCCTCCCAAAGTGCTGGGAATACAGGCTTGAGCCACCGCGCCCAGCCATATGCCTTTTTGATTGTGAAGCTCAGCATTAAAAACTGAAAAATGCAAATTAACATAGAAGCCAGTAAGAAGAGAGTAAATAATTGTTTTTTGAGACAGAGTCTCACTCTGTTGCCCAGGCTGAAGTGCAGTGGTGTGATCTCGGCTCACTGTAACCTCCATCTCTCAGGTTCAAGTGATTTTCCTGCCTCAGCCTCCCGAGTAGCTGGGATTACAGGTGCCTGCCACCACACCTGGCTAATTGTTTTTATTTTTAGTGGAGATGGGGTTTCACCATGTTGGCCAGGCTGGTCTCAAACTCCTGACCTCAGGTGATACACCTGCCTCAGCCTCCCAAAGTACTGGGATTACAGGCATGAGCCACTGCGCCTGGCCAGAAAAGAGTAAATAATTTTGATCAATAATGTGAAAATGAAGAGCACTCAATGATCGTTTTTAAATCTTGTTAAATAAGGAGAATCACCTCTATATTATATTGGATTTTATTTTGCTTTTTGTTTAGTTTTGTTGGTTTAACTTTATTGTTCCTTGAGATGTTTGTTAACTTGTTTCGTATAAGTTAAAATACTAACTGAGTTTAACCCGTACTTAATGGTGTTAAGTGTACTGCGGATGTCAGTTTCTGCATCCTCGATGTCTGCATAGGATAGCATTTCACAGGAGTCAGTGAGAGGTAGATGCTAGAGCAGAAACTGAGAAATGAGAGATCACTGTGTGCTTTTAGTGTAGACATTGGTCTGTCAGAATAGGATAGACCTCCATTAAGCCTTACAGATTGGTCCTGGATGTTTCTGGGTTAAAATGAAGATTGTGATAAGAGGATTTGGTGACCAAGGGTGGGCTGCAGGGAACAAAGAGAGGACATCTGCTGGCTCTTCCAGGGTCCATCTTAGGAGTGGTGGACATGAAGCTAATTTGACTTGATGCATAGTCTTGTTGTCGGCAGGGACCATGAATTAACTTTTTTGTGTCTTAACACATTGCTCATAGTAAGTTCAGTTATGCTTTGTTGAATGAACGAGAAATAGGCATGTTTAAACACACATACAGAAGTCTTCTTTAGTTTTGGAAGTAGACAAATATAAAAGTGAAACTTTGGCCAGGTGCGGTGGCTCACGCCTGTAATCCTAGCACTTTAGGAGGCCAAAGCAGGCGGGTCATGAGGTCAGGAGTTCGAAACCAGCCAGACCAACATGCTGAAACCCAGTCTCTACTAAAAATACAAAAATTAGCCAGGTGTGGCAGCAAGCGCCTGTAATCTCAGCTACTCAGGAGGCTGAGGCAGGAGAATTGCTTGAACCCGGCAGGCGGAGGTTGCAGTGAGCCTAGATCACGCCATTGCACTCCGGCCTGGGCAACAGAGCAAGACTCCGTCTCAAAAAATAAATTAATTAATTAATAAAACTTATGAAAGGCATGACATTTAACACCAGCCTTATGTATCAGCAAAAACACAACGATTTTTGTCTTCTGTTTTGTTCAGGTGGCAGGAGTAGTTGATACAAAAGTGGTAATTATTGCTACGTATCTGTGATATACCAGGTACTTTTCCTGCATTTTATCTTCATGACAATCACTTTTCCCAGAGAAGAGAATGAGGCTCAGAGAGGATAGTTAACCTGGTTAAGATTGGTACTAATGTGTTGACAGAATGCTGACTGTTCAATATCTGACCTGTAGAATCAACCCATTGCCACGGAAGAAAAGTCTAAGAAATTCAAGAAGAAGCAACAGGGGAAGCGCAGGACCCAGGGTGAAATCACAAAGGAGCGGGAAGATGAGTGTTTTAGTTGTGGTGATGCCGGCCAGCTCGTCTCCTGCAAGAAGCCAGGCTGCCCAAAAGTTTACCATGCAGACTGTCTCAATCTGACCAAGCGACCAGCAGGTTGGTGCCAAAATCCATTCTCTCCATCATACTCAGGGTCTCATGCCATTTGCATCAGCCTTGAAGAAAGTGCCATTTGGTCTTCCCATGCATAATTTTGAGGGATATGGTCTATTTTCTCATTCTGGAAATAATGAAAACAAAGGCTTAGAATTCTTAGTTATGAAGAATGGAACAGCAATGCACTTGCTGTGTTTCAAGTCCTTTACTTACATTTATGTTATTTCATCCCCCTAGCAACCCATAATGGTTGGTTTTCTTCCATAATGCATGTGAAGAAACAGAATTAGGATAGGTGAAGTGACGTTTCACACATAGATCCAGGAGCTGGATTGAGAGCTGGGTTTTTGACTCCAAGACTATTCAATCATGTTGCCTTTCTAGAGAAAGAAAGATTGACATAGTAAAGCCTTTAGGTGGTTCTAGTCACTGAGAGATGGATTGCCACCATTTTAGCACTTCCTACCTTGCTCCCCTACACCTAGTGCGGTCTCCCCCCATGCAGAGTAGACTGTTTTCCTCTAAAGTAGATGTGGTTGTATCAGTTAATACGTGAGAAAGCTGCTCAGGGGGATGTGGTACCCAGGAAATTCGTAGTTTGTATTAGAGGATTTTAGGGATTTAGATATGCCGTCTATTTTAATGGACAAAAAAAGAGAAACTAGTAGGGAGCTGTTCCAGGGTGAGGAGATTATACATTACTAGTGACCTGCTTCCAAGAATTGCAGAAGGTTAAGAACTTTGGGGTATAAGTAAAAGGAATTTGTCCCCAAATTGGCTTTCCTTCAGTGTATATTGGACAGAGTCATGAAGTAAAAGAAACTGAGATAGAATGAGGGCAAGGCCATCACACTGACCTGTCAGTGCCAGGAAGCAGAACTGTTTCAGAATCTACTGCTCAGGGTCGTCACTGGCACAGGCTGTGATCGAACCAGTCTTGCCTATGTGCCAGGAGTGGGAGCTGGTGTAGTTGATTTGAAGGTGGAAACACTGTCCCTGGTCCAAGACTCAGGTTTCATGAAATGTGGGGAGGCAGATAAAAGCTTAGGTCAGCTTTGGGTCTTTTCTACTGATTCCATGTAAACAACATATAATCTGCTGTGCTGGTCTCAAGACTTAGAACAAAGGTAAATCTTCCATTTTTCATAATTTTATATCTTTTCTATTGCTGTTAATAAGCAAATAAGCAGGAATCTAAATAGCCAGGATATTTCTCTTTGAGTTGCTTATTTCAAAGCTGTATAGTACAAATGGAGATAACAAAAATATGAAAGTAATATCTTAAGTTTCATGTAAAAGAAACTTTATGTTGTCCCTGCCTCCCTGCCCCCCACCTGCTTGCTGGAAATAGTCATAGAAATACCAATTTACTCCTCTGCTTGTATATTTAGTTGATAGTAGTTGCTATTTGATAATTCGCTGTTACTTTATGTATTCTGTGCAGAAAAAGAAGCTGGAATTCTGGGGCAAGAGGTGGCTGGTGAGTGGCATAAGCTCTCTGAACCAGGGGCAGTGTGAAGGAAGGTCATCATCCACATGTTCGGACTGTAGCATAGCCATGGCCCATGTGATATATATCTCTTTTTTCCTAAACTTTTGTTTTACTTCTGTGTTTTCAGGGAAATGGGAATGTCCGTGGCATCAGTGTGACATCTGTGGGAAGGAAGCAGCCTCCTTCTGTGAGATGTGCCCCAGCTCCTTTTGTAAGCAGCATCGAGAAGGGATGCTTTTCATTTCCAAACTGGATGGGCGTCTGTCTTGTACTGAACATGACCCCTGTGGGCCCAATCCTCTGGAACCTGGGGAGATCCGTGAGTATGTGCCTCCCCCAGTACCACTGCCTCCAGGGCCAAGCACTCACCTGGCAGAGCAATCAACAGGAATGGCTGCTCAGGCACCCAAAATGTCAGATAAACCTCCTGCTGACACCAACCAGACGCTGTCGCTCTCCAAAAAAGCTCTGGCAGGGACTTGTCAGAGGCCACTGCTACCTGAAAGACCTCTTGAGAGAACTGACTCCAGGCCCCAACCTTTAGATAAGGTCAGAGACCTTGCTGGGTCAGGGACCAAATCCCAATCCTTGGTTTCCAGCCAGAGGCCACTGGACAGGCAACCAGCAGTGGCAGGACCAAGACCCCAGCTAAGCGACAAACCCTCTCCAGTGACCAGCCCAAGCTCCTCACCCTCAGTCAGGTCCCAACCACTGGAAAGACCTCTGGGGACGGCTGACCCAAGGCTGGATAAATCCATAGGTGCTGCCAGCCCAAGGCCCCAGTCACTGGAGAAAACCCCAGTTCCCACTGGCCTGAGACTTCCGCCGCCAGACAGACTGCTTATTACCAGCAGTCCCAAACCCCAGACTTCAGACAGGCCCCCTGACAAACCCCATGCCTCTTTGTCCCAGAGACTCCCGCCTCCTGAGAAAGTACTGTCAGCTGTGGTCCAGACCCTGGTAGCTAAAGAAAAAGCACTGAGGCCTGTGGACCAGAATACTCAGTCAAAAAATAGAGCTGCTTTGGTGATGGATCTCATAGACCTAACTCCTCGCCAGAAGGAGCTGGCAGCTTCACCTCATGAGGTCACACCACAGGCTGATGAGAAGATGCCAGTGTTGGAGTCGAGTTCATGGCCTGCCAGCAAAGGTCTGGGGCATATGCCGAGAGCTGTTGAGAAAGGCAGTGTATCAGATCCTCTTCAGACATCTGGGAAAGCAGCAGCCCCTTCAGAGGACCCCTGGCAAGCTGTTAAATCATTCACCCAGGCCAGACTTCTTTCTCAGCCTCCTGCCAAGGCTTTTTTATATGAGCCAACAACTCAGGCCTCAGGAAGAGCTCCTGCAGGGACTGAGCAGACCCCAGGGCCTCTTAGCCAAGTCCCGGGCCTGGTGAAGCAGGCGAAGCAGATGGTCGGAGGCCAGCAACTACCTGCACTTGCCGCCAGGAGTGGGCAGTCCTTTAGGTCTCTTGGGAAGGCCCCAGCCTCCCTCCCCACTGAAGAAAAGAAGTTGGTAACCACAGAGCAAAGTCCCTGGGCCCTGGGAAAAGCCTCATCACGGGCAGGGCTCTGGCCCATAGTGGCTGGACAGACACTGGCACAGTCTTGCTGGTCTCCTGGGAGCACACAGACATTGGCACAGACTTGCTGGTCTCTTGGAAGAGGGCAAGACCCCAAACCAGAGCAAAATACACTTCCAGCTCTTAACCAGGCTCCTTCCAGTCGCAAGTGTGCAGAATCAGAACAGAAGTAATACCAATCAATGTCACATGAACAAACAAGATGCCCCCAGGGTACCATTTGGGGAGGGGAAATCTTTCCTTTCTTTCCCCCTTTAAAAAAAACCAGATCTGCCCCCAACACTTTCCCACTGTTATTCTTTCCTCATATCCCAACACTCAGAACTCTTGTGACGTTAGCCAGTGGGGGCTTATGGTTGTGTGAACCATGTTTGAAAATCCAGTGGGCCCCAACCAA
Organism: Piliocolobus tephrosceles; assembly: GCF_002776525.5. NCBI lineage: Eukaryota > Metazoa > Chordata > Mammalia > Primates > Cercopithecidae > Piliocolobus > Piliocolobus tephrosceles. The sequence continues at coordinate 113,286,546 of NC_045437.1, read as the reverse complement.
GGAGACAGACAGACTTGGGTCTCTTTCCCCCAACTTTTCCACATGGTCATCGTGAAATAAAAAGTCCACTCTGGAGTCAAGTATGGAATTCAATTCCGCTGGTCAGGTTGGAAGGTATAGGGGCTCTCAAAGCGATTTCCCCAACCAGACAGAGCCCCATTGAGGGGCTAGAAACCCTCGGGAGAAAATGGTGTTCTTTCAAATCAGTGGCGATTTCCTGAGCATTCACGTGTTCTAGGCTGGGTGCTAGTCACTGATGAGAGATACAGAGGTAAATCAGGCCTCATCCCTGTGAGCCTGGATTCCAAGGCTTTCAGGAACCTTTGACCAGGAAGTAACAGGAAGTTCTGAGGGGCTCTGGGGTTTTAGACTCATTTTGAAATGTCCTTTGTGGCACCAGAAGTGGTTGTGTTGAGGAAGTGTCTCTTGGCTGGGATGTGCATGGGTGCGTGTGCATGCACGCACACTCACAGAGGTCTCCTCTATAGATGGAAGGAAGGGTGCTGCATTGAGGCCAAGCGAGGCTGTTGGCTGGGGTAGCCGCTGCTGCGTTTGTCTGGGCTGTGCAGAGTCTGAAGATCAGTCCTTGGAGGAGCAGGTGGTCAGGGGGAGTTGGGCTCTGTGCGAATGAATGTAGATTTCCAGCAGTGGAAGAAGGCATTTGGCAAGCTTCTCTTTCTTTGCTTTTGTTTCTACCTATTTTTCTCTTTGTACATGAATCCACCCCATCCCTATTTCCCTAGAACACTCAGGTGCTTTCAGATTTCAGAGCCTCGGGCAGTGGGCATAGGGAATCTCTGGCAAGCTCTGAGCTAGACACACCAGCTTCAGGAAGAGTACCAGCTCCTGATGGGAAACTTCTTTTCCCCGATCCTTTTCCCTCCTGAGTGGAGGGAGTCCTCTTCTTCGCCTCCCTGAGAATTGCTGTGCTCTGTATGGAGAGCACCTGCCTGCTGACTTAGCTCAAAGGCAAGCCAGAACCCTTCCCTGAAGACTGGCGAGAGGTGATGTTTAGAGCAACGTCCAGGCTAAGAGATGACTCCTAATAACTGCTGATTATCTGTTACTGCTGCCCTGAGCTGGGGCCCAAGGGCTGGGAAATCTGTTGGTGCTACCCTGCCCTACCATTCACCCAGCTCACAGACTGCCAACAGGAAGTACTGTTTGGCTAGTTTCCTCCCACTTACCTACCCCTCCTTTGTCCTTAGACCAACATGTTTACCTCTCTGCTTTGCCAACTTAGCCAGCAGGCCATCCCCTGGCCCTAACGTCTCCTGGCCATTATCTCTTAGTTATGGCTCTCACGTTCTCAACAGGATTCCGTATTTGGTCCCAGTTTCCTCAATTTCTTATTGAGGTTACTCCCATCAATTCCACAGCGGGAACAATAGTTATTATAGAAGCATTTGCGCTTTATCTAAAGATTAAAAACAGAATCTGCTTTTATTTCCCAAAGTCTGTCTCTGAGGTTGAGACACTTGAACTCAGGCAGAGGGACGAGGCTGGGCAGGGCTGTCCTGAGTTTAGGGGCCTATCCCTGCATTTCACTGAGACCTCGGAATCTCCTCTGTGAATTCCACCTGCCTAGTTCTCCCCTTTCATCCTCCCTCTCTTCCCACATCATCAAAGAGGAAAAGCTCTTTGTTCAAAAGGAAGAGAAAACGTAAAGCATCTTATTTTCTTTTAAAAGAAGTTTAAACCATGAAAAAGATATTTTTAAAGAAATTCACCCAGAACATTAAAGTTCATTATATTAAGTATTTATCATGTGTGAGAATAATAAGTATATAACTGCAGCTAGTAGGTCCCTTTCCCTAATCTTTTAGGTCATTTGAGTAGGGTTTGCTTGGTGCCAGTCCTGTGCCCTTTTCTCTCCAGTCATCTGTAGTTGTGATCAGAAAAAGATATCTGCACTGCACTGTCAGAGTCTCCTTTCACTATGTTGTGTGTTAAATTACCGTAGCTCTTTGTTTCATGAAATAAACTGTGAATTTGGGGTGGGGCGGGGGGAGGGCGTGCAGGCCATGTAAAAATTTTCAGTGGAGAAGTTTGATCCTAAAGTAGCTTCTCTAAAGTAGGCTTTGGTAGGTAATCAACTTGACAGCAGTCTAGATGTCTCACAGGACAGGAGGGAGTAAGGGAAAGGGGCCATGATTGGCTGGTTTGTGGTTTTGTTTTGGTTCTTTCCATTCTCCGCCATTCACTGGAGGCTTCATTCCAGACCTGCCTGGGAAAACAGCTTCTGAGCCATTTTGGGGAGCAGTTCTTCATCTGAATGGATGGACATCTGGGCCTCCTTCAAGGGCCATTGAATGGAAACTGGAAAACCATTGGAAACTAGAAATTTGATCTATTGGACCCACCAATAGCAGCATCTGATACTAGATTGTTAAAATCATGAAAGCAGTCACTATCCAATTAGAAGCAGAGTCAGAACAACTGTTGGGAAATGTGACTCTTGGATGAAGGTGGGGAGGGAGTGGCCTTGCCAGCCCTGTGGGACGTCTCCTGAAACTTATAATAAGACCCCTTTTCCAAGGGGATGTGAATTGGAGTGAAAAGGAAATCTTTCATCTTAGAAAACTTCTGGTCCTTACGCAGGATGGTATTTGGGTATGCGCTTGGAAATTGAGATCTCAAGAGTGTTTGCCTTGGAGCCAGCTCCCCAGGAAGCCTTTTCCAGGGACAAGGTAAAGGTTGAAATGCTGCATAGGTAGCTAGAAAGCCAATACATTTCCTAGCCCTGCTAAGTCAGAAAAAGATTATGAAAAATGTTGAAATTTACATTCAAAGCCTCATTTGCTTCTCTTGCTGGAGCCAACCCAGTCTAATAGCAAAATAGCTGTCATTGATAGAGAAACATCCTCATTTTTAAATGTCTGCTTTACCCTGTTACTGAGTTTGAGATGACTTAAATCACTGTGTTGACCCTCTTCTGAACCAAATCTTTAGCATTGATGAAAATAGTTATTTTATTCTTTACATCCTTCACCCCACACTATGGTCAGGGCATGAAACATCCTGTTGATCCTTCCCAGGCTCGGCACTGTCTGCTCACTGGAGCTGGACTCCCAGGTTGTAATTCTAATGTTGCCTCCTGAGAACAGAATGGCAGAAAGTTTGGTCCTTGCAGCTTCCCCCATAGGGAGTAATGAGGACAGTATGAAATTTGGATAGGTTTTACCCTTAGTTCCTATAAGGCAGATTTTCCTAAGGTTTTAAAAATGATACTGTCATCCTCTTGGGGTTTGTCAGGCAGGTTAGAGGAGCCCAGTGTCCTAACCTCTCCGAGATCATGGCAGAGAAGGAGCTGCCTCCAGCCCCTTTTTTGCTGAGTCTCATTTGAGCGGTTCCATGTGTAGACATTCCAGGTCACTGCTTAGTAGCTGCTGTGGGAGCCTGTCATTGGCTATGGCCAGTTTGTTCTCAGCTGAGCTTCCTAGGGCCAGTGCAACAGGGCCAGAGGCTGCTATAGTGTAAATTGAAATAAGAATAGATCATTGTTTTGTACACACACACAAAATGTAATGATGGTGCTAATTTCACGGTATAAATAAGCACTGCCAAGGGTTGAGGGACTGGCAGCTCAAGAAACCCGGGTTCCTGTTTGGGAGGAGATTTTATGTAGAAAAGTTTCTTTGAGGCTTTGTTAAAAGTGGGGAGAAGGAAGATCCTCAGTGAAGCCTGCACCCAACCCTGGAGTGGCCCAGTGCAATCCAGAGGTGGAAGAGATCCTGTATCCAGGTGAAGGTGGCCATTGAGTTTCTCAGGGCTGGGGCCACCTTGTCCATAGCCTCCGTCCACACTGCCTGGAGCAGGTTGTTAGAGAGCTCTGGTTGTTGGGTCTTCCTCAGCTCCCTTCTGCCCCTCTCTACCTCTTCCACTCACGGAAGCACCTCTACTGCTTATGAAGATTAAGGGTAATATTTTCTAAGGAAGTGGAAATAATTAAACTAGAAATCCACAACCTCGGAAGAAGTGTTTCGAGTTTAACATGCGCTGTTTCTGCTTATGTGGTTCCTTCTCGAGAGCTGCTTTCCCATGACCTTCAAAACACCAGGTTATTGTGGGGCTTCAGGTGTAAGGTCCTGGAAGTTAAGCAAAGTTTTGTGGACAAGAGATGGGCACAGAGAGTAGAAGCAGAAATAAATGGTTTTAGTGTTTTCAACTTCCAGGGTTGGGGCAGGCCAGAGCAAGGCGGTCTCATCGAGGTGGGTGCTACCTGTGTGTGTGTAGATGAGTGTGCTGAAGGTGGGGAGGGCAGCACACAGCAGCTCATGGCAGAGCCGCCTCCTAGGTCTTGGCAAAGAGGCAAGCTGATACATCTATCTATATTGTTAAGAAAGGGGTCGGGGGGATCAGCCAAGGTCCATCATTGTTTTTTTGCCCCCACCCCCACCCCCATAGATTGTCAGCTGTAAGTGAAACTCCTAGTGAAAAAGAGGGGAGCCCTGTGTTAGGAGTCCCCATAAACATGTACTGTAATTCTTTGTATATAGAAAAAAATTTACTGTAAAGTAAAGTTTAACTTTACTCATATATGGCCCTTGCCCTGTGTTTTGTTTTATTGGCTGTGGGGAGTTGTAGTCTAACAGGAGGGAGGATTGTTTGGGGTGAGAGCAGAAGCCAGCCTCAGAGATAGTACCCGGTGCAGTGGGGGCAGGGATGCTGTGGAGCTAAGCCCTTCCTAAGCCCTACCTATGCACGTCATGGGAGTAGTGTGTTTCCTCCCAGCAGCCACAGGGCTGCCCAAGCCTCTCTCTCTCCTGTTGGGAGTGGCTGGTGTCAGTTTCAGTCTGCCTCCACAGGAAGCCCCATCACTCATGAAGGAAGGGCAGTTTGAGGAATTGGTTTTTAAAAAGGAAGTGGAACCAAAGCACTTTCTGAGTGTGAGTCTGTCCATGTTGGCTAAGTTATACATTCTTCCAAGGTAGTTGTTGGCCACTGCGGAGGACTCAGCCCAGGCCTAAATAAAGGCAGGAAAGCAGAGGCAGAGGATAAACTGTTAAGGCAAAGCCCCTGGCCTGGGGCCACACCCTCTATACCGGAAAGGGCTGCAATAAATTTCCTTCTGGTTGAACAGCAAGTGTCAGCCCTGTTTACAATAACACCTGATTCCTCAGAAATACCTGGATCTTCAAGGCTTAAGACTTTGGGGAAAACTTGGGAGTTTGCTTCCCTTTGTGACCTAATCCTGAACTTCCTGCCCTTTCAGCAAAAAGTGCTTGGGAAGATTGGGAAAAACATTTAGTACCAGAATTACTCTTCACTTCCCAATGCTTGGGCTGCATAGGAGTCACCTTATTGTACAGATGAGAAACTCAAGATGAGAATGTAAGTCTAAATTAGCAGCTGAATTGGAACCAAGTCTGGATCCATTAGACCTTTCTGGCTTACAGAACTTAGAACTTTCCTACCATTAAACCACATTGTAGGATGTCACTGGGAAGTTCAGAACCTGAGTCATAGGTCTGACATAGGGTCCCAAACATGACAGATGCAGTAGAGCCAGTCAGACCAACCTGTCTGAAGTAGCAATGCTTGACCCTTTTATTTTGATGCAACTCATGCACTCTTTTCAGCACTCAGGAGTTGTGAGCTTTGTACTAACCCAGCCCCAGTATCTCAGTAACCCTGGGGAGAAAAGTCTTGTTTTCCAAAGGAAAATGAGAGTTGGGAGGAGCCTTAATATAAGCAGTGAGGCCAGCCAGGTGGCCCCAGAAAGAACTAGGTGTCTTGACACCCAATCCACACAGCAGGGAAAGGGGCTGGGTGTGATTCACAGTGCATTCATTTTATTTACAGATCAGAAGCCACTTAAATAATCTGCAGACACAAGTGCTGTCCAGGGCAGAAGCCTGGGGTCCAAATCAGCCCTTATCCCTCCTCATGCCCACAGTCAGCCCAATGCTGTCTCCGTTCCATGGGCCAGCACAGGCAGGCGCCACCTCTGCTGACTTGAGGACCTGGGGTAGCTCAGACATTTGACTACCCAAGCCCAGAAAGGAGCTGGGTCCAGCCCTTCTGGGGAATTCCTTTAATTCCCCCAGGCCAGGTGAGTGCTGACTCAGTGATGACAACAGCTGTAGAAGTAGGGGTTTGGCTTCTGGCCCAGATCCACGCCCTTGTCCTCTGTCAAAGAGAGAGGTGGCAGCTCAGCACCATTATGTTGGGATCAGGTAACTCAGGAAAGGGGCTAGATGCCGTGGGCCTAGAGTAAGTCTCCATAAAGGCTGGGGAAGCACACACCTGTCATCACCTGGAAGGCAGCCACACTGACGTAATCCTCTGCCACTTTCTGGAAGAGCTCGTCTGGCAGGAAAAATGATGATCAGTGAGGGCCCAATGCCAGTAGCCCTGGGATCTCCTGGTGACCCAGCCCTCTGCCCTATTCAGCTTCCTCTGGTACCCCCGTGTGTTCCTGCTGTGAGGCCCCAGCACAGCACTCACCCACACTCTGGCCTGTCTTGCTGGATGTTTCAAAGAGCTGAGCTTTGATATCTGTAAAGAGAAGTGACTAAAGCCTCATACCTGAGAATTAGATAAACAGACAAAAGGGAGGGCTAGCAGTTCAGGCAGTCTCCTGGACCCCACAGTTCAAGGAGGCCAGGAAAACCTCCTAGAGCACCTTGCCCTGGCAGCCAAGGCAGTCCCTATTTTCTGTGATCCACCCAGACAGCCACACACTCCCACCCCCCAAAGGGCTGAGGAGCAGCTACTGTCTGCATAGTCCTGGACGTCGTGGAAGTCCACACGTCGACGCCTCCGATCTTCTTCCAGCAGGTCACTCTTGGTGCCACAAAGGTAGATTTGGCAGCCCTGAGACAGAAAACAAGGGTCACCTCCACAGACCAACAGAACCCCAGCCCCTAGTCTTCTAGTGAGGTCTGTTCACCTACCTCCTCTAGGCTGCGCAGTTCCTTCACCCAGAACTTTGCTCGCTCAAAGCTGCTGCTGTCTGTGAGGTCTTGGTGTGCGGCAAGCAGGAGACACAACCAACTGGTCAAGGGCTGTTCTCTGGCTAGCCTGGCACCCATCTCTTCTTGTGGGACAGGCCAGAACCCCCCAGCCCTTACCATAGCAAACGATGGCAGCCTTGGCACCCCGATAGTAGATTCTACTCATGGCCTCATAGCGCTCAGAGCCTGCTGTGTCCTAAAGAGTAAGGCTTGAGTCAAACTTAAGGCCATGTTCTCCAGACCCCGCTATTTCAGATAAGGAAACGGGTCTATGAGGCCACAAATCAACCAGTAATAGGCAGGACCTACACCTCCTCAGGAATGAGTCTCCCGAGAATAGATGCCCGGGGGACTTACCCAAATACCTAATGTCACAGTCCGGTCTCCGACCGACATCACCTTGGCCACGAAGGCGGCCCCGATGGTCTGCAACGAGAGGGAAGAGATCCGAGCCATAGGTGCAGATTACCGCCCCCCCCCCCCCCCCCCCCCCCCCCGTGCCTGGCCCCTCCGGGTGCACTCACGTTCTGATAGGGCCCCACCAGAAAGCGGTCGTGCACGTAGCGCTCCACCAGGCTTGTCTTGCCCACGTACTCCTTGCCCAGCATCACCACCTTGACGTCCACGCGCTGCCCGCTCATGCTCCCGGGGCCGCCTCAGCCACGTCAGGGTCCTGAGCGGGGACGGGAGGCAAACCCCGATCTCCGCTCGGCCCAGGCAGCGCCCAAGCCTCAGACCCCGACCCCAAATGGCGCCAACCTACAACTCGAGACAGCGCGTCGAGCTCGAGCTCTGGCAGTGGCCTTGCACTTCAGCAGCGCCCCGTGTGCCCCCGCTGTTCGGCTCTGGGCGCCGATTATCTTTCGAAGACCCCAAACCCCGGGGCGGCCTGGGAGCGCGCGGGACAGCGTCCTCAACAGCGCAGCAAGCCGCCGTGCAGCTCGCTACTTCGTCATTCGCTCGCCTGCCCGGCTTAAGCTCCGTTTTGGCTGGGAATCCCAACCGAACCCGGGGTCTCCTGCAACCCGGCTCCTACCCGCAGCGCCGCGACTCCCGCGGGAGGGGGCGAGAGGGCGAGGGGGCGGGGCCGCAAGGTCACGTGGCGCAGGCGCCGGAAGCGATGGCTACAGTGTGACTGCGCCGGAAGTAGCGCGCGGCCGGACAACTTATGGCGGCGGCGGCAGCAGCTGCTTGGGCGCGGTGTGGTGGTGATTGAGCTACGAGCCTGGCGGCGGCTGTGCGCCAAGCCCCGGCCCGGCCCGGCCCCCGCGTGCCTCCCAGGCTCCGCACCCCTGATGCTGCGCGGGTGCTGAGCCCGCTCCGGCCGGGACGATGGTGAAGTATTTCCTGGGCCAGAGCGTGCTCCGGAGTTCCTGGGACCAAGTGTTCGCCGCCTTCTGGCAGCGGTACCCGAATCCCTATAGGTACGTGGCGTTTGGAAGAGCAAAACTTGGCCATCTCGCTATTTGGAGATCCAAGTATGGGTAATCCCCAAGTAATGGGACCAGGAAGGACTCGACATCGAATCCTGCCTTATCGGGGAAGCGGCCAGGCTAGGCCTGCAAGGTCCTGAAGGGAGGTTGGGCCTGGGCGGTGGTTTGCTTGAGACTTTAGTGTAAGATTCTTTTCTCAGTGTGGTGAGACAAGAAGAGGCGGCAGTATGGGAGTTGGGAGGGATCTTGGGATTGGCAATCCTATTCCTCTGCCCATGGCGCTTTCCTAGGGTGCAATAAATCATGAGGTCCATTGCTGCTAGAAGGCAGGAATCCAGGTCAGTCAGATGGCGGGAGTTGGAATTTGCCCTGGGATGGGCCCTTGACTCTGGTATGAACCATAGCACATACCACCCTGCAAGGTTACAGGAAGGCGTGGCCTCTCTAGGCCCGGAGACTCCAAATGGGAATCCCCTCGGGCAATCTCTTAGGGGCAGGCTCATGAGGGTCACCTTCACCCTGACACCTGCAGCAAACATGTCTTGACGGAAGACATAGTACACCGGGAGGTGACCCCTGACCAGAAATTGCTGTCCCGGCGACTCCTGACCAAGACCAACAGGATGCCCCGCTGGGCCGAGCGACTGTTTCCTGCCAATGTTGCTCACTCGGTGTACATCCTGGAGGACTCTATTGTGGACCCACAGAATCAGACCATGACCACCTTCACCTGGAACATCAACCACGCCCGGCTGATGGTGAGACGCCTCCTGCTGTGATTCTGCACCTCCCCCTCTCCCCTCCCCGCCAGATAGAGAGCTCCTCAGATACATGTGGCTAGAGAGCCCTAAGGGAGCTTTTGTGGTCTGAGGCAGGTCTGGGTTACTGAGGGTTGACAGCTGTAGAGTATGACCTCAGATTTTCTTCTTTTCAGCTGGTCATCCTCTCTGGACCTGTCCTTCGACTCATTCAGACAGTAGGGGAGGGGTAACCATCTTACTTCATTGTCCTAAGTTCTAAATGCAAAGCGCTCCCATCGGGTATAAGGCACAGATATGTGCTGGACTCAGGGGAGTGATGCTGAGGGGGGAGGCAGTGCTTTTCTTTGGAGGCAGTCCTTTTCTTTGTTTTTTTTTTTTTTTTTTTTCTGGTGACAGAGTCTCACTCTGTCGCCCAGGTTGGAGTGCAGTGGCATGATCTCACCTCAGTGCCACCGCCACCTCCCAGGTTCAAGCAATTCTCGTGCCTTAGCCTCCTGAGGAGCTGGGTTTACAGGCGCACACCACCACGCCTGGCTAATTTTTGTATTTTTAGTACAGACAAGGTTTCACCATGTTGGTCAGACTGGTCTGGAACTCCTGACCTCAAGTGATCCGCCTGCCGCGGCCTCCCAGAGTGCTAAGATTACAGGCGGGAGCCACGGCGCCGGGCCAGTGTGTTTATTTGGACTGTCAAGAAGCTCCAGAGCTGCAGTGGGTGGAAGGCGACTAAAACACTGCATGTGTATAGATGCATGAAACAAAATCCAGGAGCAGGACGGGCTGGAACGCCCTTCGTTGGTCTTAAGAGACCTTTTACCTTCAGTTTTAAGGGTCAGAAGAGAAGTTTTCAAGAGCAAAATGACCTTGTTTATGGCTTTGTGCTCTGTCAGTGCCACTTGCTGGTACAGTCAGGGGAAGGAATGGATTTTCATTGTATCGCTTCGCCTCATGAAAAGAGACAGGGAGTCAAATTTATGTGCAAGTTGTTCCACGGTTGTGGTTGGCCTCTCTGCATAGGTGGTGGAGGAACGATGTGTTTACTGTGTGAACTCTGACAACAGTGGCTGGACCGAAATCCGCCGGGAAGCCTGGGTCTCCTCTAGCCTATTTGGTGTCTCCAGAGCTGTCCAGGTGAGCAGTGTTGTTGGGGCTGTTGGGGCTCTCGGACCCAGTGCTTTCGGTATTAGGGCTGGGCTGGGGTCAATGGGCAACTCAGTATCCTTCCCCTTCTCATCTTATGCCAGGAATTTGGTCTTGCCCGATTCAAAAGCAATGTGACCAAGACTATGAAGGGTTTTGAATATATCTTGGCGAAGCTACAAGGTGAGTTTCTGGGTATGTGGAGATTCCTCGTAGGGAGAGGCTCATTCAGCCTAGCAGGTGTGGAGTCTGGGTCAGTCATTGCCCTGCTCTGAGCTGGGACTTCTTGTCTGTACTGGGGGTGGGAGGAGGGTGAATACCACCTTTTTAGTGGAGCCTGGCCCAGGGGAGGTCAGTGGCACGGGGGAGGGAAATGAGGTTGGTCTTTCAGGCATCCTCTGAAGCCAGCCGCCTGCCCTTCACAACAGGCGAGGCCCCTTCCAAAACACTTGTTGAGACAGCCAAGGAAGCCAAGGAGAAGGCAAAGGAGACGGCACTGGCAGCTACAGAGAAGGCCAAGGACCTTGCCAGCAAGGCAGCCACCAAGAAGCAGCAGCAGCAGCAGCATTTTGTGTAGCCAGCCCACCACCACCACAGCGCCCCAGACAGCTAGGCGTAGCCCCTCTGCCCTCCCTCCGCTGTACTTTATCATTCAAAATCAACTTCCAGCCCTATCTGCTGTCTGGGTGGTGGGTTGTGGGGAGGTAGTTTGGCATCTGCAGGACACCAAGGCACGTGATTCACATCTGTGCCAGGTCTGCTTATTCTCCCATGGGGCAGCTGAGGACCGAGGCACAGAGGTGCGGTGACTTGCCCGGGGCTCCAGGTAGCCTGCAGGTTAACTGGCGGTAAGTGCTAGACTGTAAACCCCACGAGGGCAGGGCTTTTTGTTTTGTTCTCTGAAGTGTTTCAGTATCTAGCACATAATAGACACTCAATAAATACTTATTGAATTCAGTCAGCCCCAGCTCTGGAGTCGGAAGGCTTTGGTTTGAATCTTGATTCCACCGTTTTTGGACCTCAGGCAAGTCACGTCACTCAGCCTCATTTCCACCACCCGTGAAGTGGAGACAGAACAGCCTCCGAGTTGTGAGGATTAAGTGCACTGCCTGGCATGGCCAGCAGTGGGAACTGATCTTATTTCCTCTTCCAGTGGGTCTGTGGTTAGGAGTTCCCACATTTTCATCAGGCAAGACTATGGACAGGAAGTTATGAAAGAGGCTTTTAATGAAAATACTGTACAGTTTATGTGAGGCAAAGGCCAGGGGGCCTTGTCCAGGAAGGGAAGAGGCCCAAGAGGCTTCCTGTCCCCTTGGGGGCAGCAGAGCCAAGTGCTTGGGCTCAGGCCCAAGCTGCCTGCCCTGCAGGGGTCCAGGGACGTCCTGATGAGTCCTGCCCCTTCCCCTTCCAGAGGGCCTGCCTGGCAGCCAGCAGCAGGGTGTTTGCAGAGCACCTGTTCGCACACAAGGGTCCTTTTAGTCCATTCCAACAGGTGACTCCGAGCAGCCCTGAAGGCTTGGGAAGAGCTCCTGCCTGGCAGGTGGGCCTGGCGCGAGCGGAGGGCAGAGAGGCCCCCCCTGGGTGAGGAACATCATAGCCAGGCGCCGCCACCGTGCGAGTAGCTGTGCTCCTGGCCGGCGACGAAGCCCCGCAGCAACTCGGCCTCACCCCCAAACACCAGGCTCTCCACATCCACCTCCAGCTCCTCTGCGCAGGGAGGGGTCCAATCAGAAGACCTGGCTCGCCCTGAGGGCCACACAACCCCTCAGCCTCGGGGCACTCACCTTGGTCTGAGTCTGAGCGCTCAGAGGAGAGGCCTGAGGAGTCCAGGCTGTCCGTCCGGAGCCGCTCCCGCTCAGCCGCCCCTGCCAGCCCCCGGAGCTGCTCCAGCTGCCGCTGCAGGCTCTGCTGCTTGCTGCGCAGCCTCTCCTTGAGCTGCCGGGCCCGCTGCTCCTGATCCTCCAGCTTCTGCAGATCCCAAAGGAGCAAGGGGCTGGGGTTAGTGGCCTGGGGCTCGGGCTGTAGCCCAACACCACTAAGTACCAGGCCACGGCCACAGGGTCAACGCCCACTCCAGGCAGGTGAGGCCCCAGAGGGCTGTACCCATATCCTCCAGAAAGCCAGCCCTTTCCTGCCATGCGCACGTCCTGTGAGGGTGCTGCCTAGATTGGGGGTGGGGGGGGCCTAGTCAAGGATAAAGGATTGGAGGGCTGTGGTGTCCAGTGGTGGGAAGTGGGGCAGGGTGCGTTGCTGTGTGTACACTCTGGCTCAGGTGCCAGGCGTGTGCTGTCATGGGAAACAGGCCTGGTACTACCAGTCTCCCCGTTTGTTTTTTGTTTTGTTTTGTTTTGTTTTTGAGACAGAGTCTTGCCCTGTCGCCTGGGCTGGAGTGCAATGGCACAATCTTGGCTCACCACAACCTTTGCCTCTTAGGTTCAAGCAATTCCCGTCTCAGCCTCACAAGTAGCTGGGACTACAGGGGCCCACCACCATGCCCAGCTAATTTTTGTATTTTTAGTAGAGACGGGGTTTCACCATGTTGGTCAGGCTGGTCTCAAACTCCTGACCTCAGGTATCTGCCTATCTCGGCCTCCTAAAGTGTTGGGATTACAGGTGTAAGCCACTGCACCCGGCCCCCCATTTCTTTACAAGAAGCTAGCTGGAAAGTCAGATTTTTCCTGTCAAATGTCTTTTGAGGGGTTGACAACTAATTTAAATTTTTAGAAAACTACTGAACAAACAAAGGCTACCAGTTTGTAGCTCCTGGTCACAATCCCTGCAGGAGCGAGAGTGTGAAGGCGTTAACACCCTCCCTCCCATCCCCCGGCCTCCTGCCAAGCTCTGCCAGCCCTGAAGTTCCAAGGACTGGAAGGCCAAGGGCTCTCCCAGGCAGAGCCCTCAGTTGGCGGAAGCTTACATTCAGTCAGTCAACAAGAAGGGGAGAATTGGACCATGGGGGCGTTTGGACTGGGCATAGAAAGATGAGTAAGAGCCGTGGAGGCAAACACAGGGAGGAAGAAACGTCAAGGCAGAGCAGAGGGAGCCTGAGGAGAGCGTGGAGTGTTCAGCTTCTGTGGGGCGTGGGGAGATATGAGGCCAAAAGAGCAGCCTACTGGCAAGTCCTGGGTTATGAAGGGCCTTGAGTTTCACAGGAAGTAAGGAGCGGAGGCTTTGTCCTGTCAGGGGCGATTGGCAGGTTTTCAGCAGGAGATATGGGTAGATATGTGTGCTGCAGAGATCATTCTAGAGCAAAGTGGAAGACAGCCTGGGAGAGGAAAAACAGGAAACAGGAAGGCTGGGAGGAGGCCGGTGAATTAATCCAGGATGGGGGTGATGGGGCCCCACAGAAGGAGCACTCCCCAGGTCCTGCCCACAGGCCGGCCAGCCCCTGAGGGGCACACATCATCCATCCGAGAACCAGGCCAGGCAAGCTCAGTGCGAGAAACTGGGCCATGACCCAACCAGAGTGTTATTGCCACAATGATGGTAAAAACAGACGCCGGGGGGCAGTGCAGTTGTTACCACAGCTGTGGTTTATTTACTGACAGCACGTAGGTCTACGTGTGCCACAGCCCCCAGTGCCTAGAATAGGGCCTAGCGGAACCAGTGCTCAAAAAACACTTGTCGGAGGAGATAACGCAAGCCAGGGAACTGGGCATGGTTCCTGAATCTGCCTCCCATCAGCTGTGCGACTTGCTGGCCCTCAGCCTAGCTGTGCCTCCATGTATTCCTCTGGAGGGCAGGAAAAGTCCTGTGGTTTCCAAGGCCACTTCTGACACGGCCTGGGCCACCTGGGCGTTTATTCAGCACATCCACTCCTGTCCACCAGGGGGCGCCTGAGCTCAGCCCCAGCAGCAGCAGCAGCAGCAGCAGCAGCAGCAGCAGAGCGGCCCTGGGAGGCCCAGTGACTGGTGTCTTCGCAGTCCTTTCCCCTCCTGTCTCTGGAGTTGCCTCCCAGGTGGCACCAGGATAGACTGCCCATAACAGGAGGCCTTGAAAGGGAGAGGGGGAGAGCAAGGACCAACCCTCTACAGTCCCAAGGACCCCCCAATACATCCCATCACAGAATTCAACAGCCATCCTCTCCCCTCAAGCAGGAGGTACGGTTAGTCCAGACAGGCTAAGTGACTTGCCCAAGGTCTCACAGCTGGGATCTAAGTGATAACAGCTGTAACAGCAACAGTGAACATTTAAGAGTGAACTCATTTAAGCCTCAACAACCCTCTGAGTTATTGTCTGCTTTTCTTCCCATTAACGGATCTGGAAAGTAAAAACTTAGAGAGCTGTCCCAAATCACACAGTTCTTGAGCTCTGACTTCAGGCCTCGTTCCCCAGTCCCACCAGCCCCTCCATAGCACAGCCCTCCATACACCAGGGCAAGCCAGTCCGGGCGTTGCAAGGGGCCTCACCTGGATGTGCATCCTGGCGCGGCGCAGCAGGCTCAGTGTGGTGTATCGGGCGCAGTCGGCCCCCAAGGGCATCTGCTGCTTCAGCCGCTCTAGGCACCGCTTCAACTGGGCCCTCCTGTGGGGAAGAGGTCTGGAGGGCAGTGCCAGCCCCACCTTGCTGGCCACAGGAATGGCAGGGGAGGGAAGGCCAGTGGGCGGTGGCCCCTGGGGGCTGGCGCTGTCAGAGCAGGACTGGGACTCACCTGCGCTTCTCCAGTTCGTTGTGCACAGACCTGCCAATGCCAGAGAGGACGGAGTGAAGGGGAATCAGCTACTGCCCATGCCCCAATCCCAGGGCCCCCAGTGGCTCAAGAGCCACTACAGGTGTCTGCCCCAAACAAGTCCCCTGTGGAGACCTCATGCTGGTCTCAGACACCAGAGTCCCCTGGCAGGGCGAGGGGAGTCAAAGACACATGCAGCCAATGCTTAACAGAAGCCTGCCCAGGTGGGTACGGAGGTCCTAACAAGGCCCTGCCAGCTGGTCAGGAAGGGCTTCCCAGACAGAGGTGACAGCTAAATGCAGAAATAGATGTTTCCCAAGCCGGTAGTGGAGGGAGAGGCATTCAGATAGGAGGGAACAGCATATGCAAAGGGCTGGGGAGAGGAGAGAAAAGGAGGAAGCCAGTGGAGCGGGTGAGTGGCCTGATGTGTGGAGTGCGGGAGTGTGAGTGGAAGCGGGACCCCAATTGCTGTTCGCAGTTCCTGGCACATCTAGAGGTGCTCAAGAAATAGTCCTTGAATGAATAGAAAGGTGTGAGTGTGTTTGGAGAGTGGGGAGATGGCAGGAGGGGTCTGAACCCTTCCTGGAGCAGGACACCTGACCCAAAAGATGCAAACAAGTGGGCAGAGGAGGGCCCGACCGGGGGCGGCGCCCACCCCCACCCCGACTCCGGCCGCCCCGGGCCTCCTCACCGCCCGCTGTCCTGCGTGCCAGGAGCCTGGGGGGGTCGCTTCTTCCTCCTGTGGATGGGGGCCGGACTGCGATGCGGGCACAGGGACGCATAACCATGCTCGGCCTCTGCCAGAGAGAGCCCCCGCCCGCGTCAGGCTGGGGCTGGACCTGGTCCCAGCGGGAGCCCCAGGCACAGCACGGTCAAGGAAAGGCTTTTGGCGCCAGGACCATTTCCCCCACCCCTCCCTGCTCTAACCGCCCCGGGACTCCTCTCGAGTTGAGGGCGAGGCGCCCCGGGATTACTGTCCTAGGGCAGTGCATCCTTCAAGCTAGGAGCCAGGTCCAGTCCAGGCCCGTGTCAGCGAGGTCGCCGCCCGGAATCCAGCCAAGGGTTCTTCCTCACCTCTCTCACGGCGCTCCAGGAACTCGGCCGCCTGCAGCAGGACCTGGATGTTGCTGGCCACGGGTTCCATGTCGGCGACAGCAGTCAGCGGGCTGGCCTAGGGTGCGGGCTGGAGCAGCGGCTGCAGCACTTTTGTTTCAAAGTAACTGACACGGTGCAACAAACACAGGGGCCCGCCCCGCCCCCGAGAAGCCCCGCCCGGGGGAACGCCCAGCCCTTGGCTCCGCCCCTCTGGAACCCGCCACGGAGCCACAGCCCAACCTCCGGCAGCCGCCCCGCCCTGAGTGGTCTCAGACTCTCCAGGGGCTGTTAAGGGCGCCGGCTCCAGGCCTGGCCCTGGAGCGAACCCTCAGGCTGACGGTGCTGCTTCTTGCCCGCCTCACTCGTCCACCCACGCCGGCTCATTGGCGTCTTTGATCTCAGCTTCCAGCCCAGTGCTAGTGACTAGCCCCGCACTTAGCACAGCGCTTTGGGGGCCAGGTGGTCCCCTGGAAGCCCCGGGCCCTGCCCCTACACGTGGGCGCAGCGGGGGCGGGGCCCGCCGGCCGCAGCTCGCCCATTCGCCCATGGCTTCCCAAGGCTCGCTGTCGTCATGCTCGGGGCGGGGTCGAGGAGCCTCTGATGTCCTATTGGCTGGCGCTCCGCCCCGCCCTCTCCCGCCGCTGGTCCACACGTTCGGGCGGGAAAAGAAGCAGGTTTCAAATTTGAAAACTCGAGCGATGGGGCGGGGTTAAGTGGGGAGCTGGGCCGCAACGCGCAGGCGCCGGCGGAGGGGCAGCGGCCCCGGCTCCTGCCCTCCGCGGTCTGTCCCCACGCCTGCCTGCCATCTGCCCCCGAAGCCCCCGTGGACCCCAGCTTCCTACTGTGTCGAATGGGAATAATCTATCGGCCCCCCTCCTCTTCTGTGAGGAAGCTGTTGTTGCTACGAAAACGTCAGCGGGGTGACAGCTTTCTCAGGCAGGCCATACCCTGGAGGCACGCGAAACGGCTTTTTCCGGAGCTCTGGTGTCCACGGAGTTGGGGTCCTCTCCTGTCACTGATGTCTCAGCTGTGTATGACTCAGGAGGTGACCTCCGTCTCTAAGCCTCAGGAACCCCGAGACAGGATTGAAGGATCAGAGCCAATGCCTTTGCAGGTGCCCATGACATGAAGGAGCCGCGCATCTCAAAGGCAGTGCAACCAGACGCAGGCGTTTGCCTCCCAGGCAGCCCCTGCTTGCCTTACTCAGAGTCCATGAACCCTTCTTGAACCTGACTCTCCTAGCCGGCGGAAGGAGTGGCTGTGATGACTTCTAGCCGCAGCACCAGCAGGTGGGGCCACATCTGGGAACAAGAAGATGAAAGCAGCTGTAGCAGGGTGGAGCATTACTGCCATCCATGGGCTGAGTCTGTGACCCGAGTAACCCCAAAATAGAGAAGGGAGAGGTGGGAGGAATAGACGCTTTGTAAAGAGACAGTCCTGGTAAACACAGGCACATGTCAGTCAGGCCTCAGTTCCTTGGGAAAAATCTTTTTTTTTTTTTCAGCCTTGCTCTATCGCCCAGGCTGAAGCGCAATGGCTCAATCTCGGCTCACTGCAACCTCCGCCTCCCGGGGTTCAAGCGATTCTCCTGCCTCAGTCTCCCAAGTAGCTGAGATTACAGGCGCCCACCACCACACCCAGCTAATTTTTGTATTTTTAGTAGAGATGGGGTTTCACCATGTTGGCCAGGCTGGTCTCGAACTCCTGACCTCAGCTGATCCACCCACCTCAGCCTCCCAAAGTGCTGGGATTACAGGTATGAGCCACTGCGCATCTGTGCGCTGAGTGGAAGGGGAGAAGGGGGACCCCTTCCCCATGCCTTTGTCCCAATCAGGATCCCCTGAAGAGGGCAGCCAGCCCTGGGCTCACCACCCTCCTCCACTCCACGGACAGGGTGCGGGAGGAGATGGCCCTGCGTTCCCCAGATCCCTTTCCCCTTCCCCTCTGCAGGGGAGAGTTGTCGGGGGAGTTGGGGGCCTAGCTCTGACCCTGGACCCCTGCCCAGCCTCCTCCCTGGGCTGCCTGCAGCCTCCCTTCTCCCAGAGAGCAGGACTCCCCAGTCACAGAGCTAACCAAGTCACGCCCCACTGAAGGTCTCATGCCCCCGCTGAAGGCCCACACTCCCATGGCCTTCAGGACAAAGTTTCAGCTGGGCCGTGCCCCTCGTCCTGCTGTGGCAGGGGACATGCCATGGCCTTGCCCACCTCCCTGCCTCTGCCATCTCGGCTCAATGTCACTTGCTCCAAGAGGTTCCCAGGCCTCTCTCCTTCAGTGCATCCTCCCAAGCAGCAGTGGGCCCTGCGTCCCTCAGGGCCAGCCTCTTCCTGCAGACTACGATCTCAGCCACAGAGCAAACCAATGCCGAACAGGCACTTGGCCAAGCCATGGGCCAGGGGTAGGGAAGGGCTGGTAGGCCTGTGTCTCCATGCCCACAGGATGTCGGGGGAAGAAGCAGTCAGCAGACCCCCACACAGAGGCCACCTCTGGAACGCCCCCCAGGCTGCTGTGGCAGTGAAGCATAACGACCAAGAGTCGGGTGCCAGCCAGTCCCTCGCTTGATGTCACAGGGGCTAAGCCAAGAGGCCAGCCCTGGCTAGACAGGTCTCAGAAGTGCCTGGCAGCCCCTGCTATCCTTGGGGGAGCACTGCAGACAGGCCTCTGTAGGATCAGTAGTATGGCCTTTTTTTTTTTTTTTTTGAGGTGGGGTCTCACACTATCACCCAGCCAGAGTGCAGTAACACGATGAGGGCTCACTGCAGCCTTGACCTGCTGGGCTCAAGCAATCTTCCCGCCTCAGCCTCCCAAGTAGCTGAGACCACAGCTGCATGCCACCATGCCTAATTTTTTATTTTTTGTAGAGACGGGGTTTTACCATGTTGGCCAAGCTGGTCTTGATCTCCTGACCTCAAGTGATCTGCCCCCCTCCCCAGTCTCCCAAATTGCTGAGATTACAGGCGTGAGCCACTGCACCAGCCTGATTTGCATTTTTTCTAAGCTGAAATTCTTATTTTTCCACTGGATATAATGTATTGTTATCCTCTATGTGCTTTTAATATTTTCTCTTCACCTTTGGTTTTCAACTGTTGGCTGTGACATGCCTGGGTGTGGTTTTCTTGGTGTTTGCCTTACTTGGGGTGTCTTGAGCTTCTGGAAAAGTTTTCAGTTATCTCTTCAAATATTTTTCCTGTCTTATTCTATCTCTACCCTCCTGCTCTAACTCTGATTTCATGTATGTTGCCCAACTTGGTAATAAATGAAGGGTCTTACTTTGTTGCCCAGGCTGGAGTGCAGTGGTATGAACACAGCTCACTACAGCCCTGACCCCCTAGGTTCAGGTGATCCTCCTGCCTCAGCCTCCCAATTAGCTGGGATTACAGGTGTGCAGCACCACACCCGGCTAATTTTTTGTATTTTTTGTAGAGACGGGATTTTGCCATTGTTGCCCAGGCTGGTCTCAAACTCTTGAGCTCAAACAATCCGTCCTCCTCGGCCTCCCAAAGTGCTAGGATTACAGGCGTGAGCCACCTTGCACGGCTTTTCCTATTTTAGTCAACAAATGTTTCGCTTGCCTATTCTAATTCTTCATCAAACCATCACTCTGGGAGCATGTCGCTGCCACTGTTGAACGCTATGTGCTGTAAAACATATTCCTTGGTCGGGGTCTGAAGAAATGTGACCTGGCAGTCCAAATTGGTATCTTCAGTTCCAGTCCTTTTTTTTTTTTTTTTTTTTCTGTGAGACGAAGTCTCGCTCTTGTCCCTCAGGCTGGACTGTGATGGCGTGATCTCGGCTCACTGCAATCTCCGCCTCCCGGGTTCAAGCGATTCTCTTGCCTCAGCCTCCCAAGTAGCTAAGATTACAGGCACCTGCCACCATGCCCGGCTAATTTTTGTATTTTTAGTAGAGACAGGGTTTCACCATGTTGGCCAGGCTGGTCTCGAACTCCTGACCTCAGGTGATCCGCCCACCTCGGCCTCCTAAAGTGCTGGGATTACAGGTGTGAGCCACTGCGCCCGGCCAAGTTCCAGTCCTTTTACTGTGCTGTGAGTCTTTGCAGCTACCACAGGGAAGCTGAGCCCAGTGTGCAGAGTGACTGTCTGTTCCTGCCACAACTTACACTTCCTGGGGCTACAGGCTTCAGTCTCACTAGCCTGCCAGGCCTCTTGTTGACAGACAGAACAGTTACTGGTGGTTTGTGCCTCAGAGGGTGCAAGGGGAACTCAGTCCCTCCCCGCACTGTGGCGGCCCCCGTATGTCTCTCGTATCATAAGGCCTCCTTAAGTGAGCACACCGGAGTATCTACTGACTGATTCCAATCAGCCCCTGATCCTGGATGATCCAGGGGTTCTCCTGATGAGCATCAAACGTCCTAATGTACCCCTCCGACTCCCACAGAGATGTCCACAGGTCCACGCCCCATACAGGCATCCCACTAATAGGCCAGTTTTCCACTGCCCTTCTGCTGACTGTGCGGGCAGGCTGGCCACTGACCTGAGATGTAGCACAAACACCAGTCAATTCAAAGAGTTGATCTGTTTTTACCTTCTTTGATGGTCTTCCAGATAGGAAGCTGTCCTGTCACCTTGAAACTTCCATCCATAAACCAGGCGGCTCTTTGCTGGTCAGTAGAGAGCTGTTCATAGGACACTCACTGCCCATGTGGCCCAGGAAACTCCTTAGCTGGCTCTGAAGTTGCCTGTGGGCGAAGAGGCTCCCACTTGGGATGGCCTCCTTGCATACCCCAGATAGCACGTTCTAGAAAAATCATTTCCAAATTATGATGGACCCTTCCGGGCACTGCCCTCCTCATCAGAGTATTTCCCCAACATCACCCGAGAAATTATGAGTATTTCAGGTTTCAAGTTATGTTGTATCCTTAAGTCATAGGGGCAATTGGACTTTAATTAAATCCAATAGCAAGTTAGTAATTTCTGAAACGGAAATTTCCTGGTCCAAAATCCCAGTGGTTGCCACTAGGTGGCACTCTGGCTTTTGCCCTCAGCTCCAGTCTGCTCCTCACGCAGGCTATCCTACAACCATGGAACAACTTGCACAGGCTGGGGCAATCTTACCGGTTTCCAACAAGTATATCCAATCAATACTGGCGGGGGGGGGGGGGATTCACCTGCCTTCTGCTTTACCATGCTAGGTGAGAGAAACGCCTCCGCCAGACCCGATACCACCCGCATAGTACATTCAGGTAAAGGAGCTGCAGTCGCTTTACGTAAAGCCTGCTCAACCCTCCCCGTTTCCATTCCATCAGGTATCACATTCCCATATTCTCCCAATCGAAGGCTCGCTCCCATTGGACTTTGCAAATAGATTTTGGAATTGCAGAGCACGGATTCCACAAAAATGTGGAGTCTCTCCTGCAGCCCCTGACCATTTCACCCACTCATGTCCACATGGCCTTGGATCCCCAGTGGGTGTTGGTCATTATCTTGATTAGATTGTGGCACAACTGCCCCAGGTGACTACCTATCAGCTTTCTCCTTGCCATCTTTCCCTCTTTTTTTTTTTTTTTTTTTTTTTCCTGCTTGAGACGGAGTCTCACTCTGTTGCTCATGCTGGAGCGCAACGGCACGATCTCAGCGATTCTCCTGCCTCAGCCTCCTGAGTAGCTGGCACCCGCCACCACATCCAGCTTGTTTGTTTGCTTTTTAGACAGAGTTTTGCTCATGTTGCCCAGGCTGGAGTGCAATGGCGCAATCTCAGCTCACCACAACCTCCGCCTCCTTGGTTCGGTGGTTCTTCTGCCTCAGCCTCCCGACTAACTGGGACTACAGGCACATGCCACCACACCTGGCTAACTTTTTGTATTTTCAGTACAGATGGGGTTTCACCATGTTAGCCAGGTTGGTCTCGATCTCCTGACCTTGTGATCCGCCCGCCTCAGCCTCCCAAAGTGCTGGGATTACAGTCGTGAGCCACTGCACCCGACCATTTTTTTGTATTTTTAGTAGAGATGGGGTTTCACCATGTTGGCCAGGCTGGTCTCGAACTCCTGACCTCAGGTGATCCACCCACCTCAGCCTCCCGAAGTGCAGGGATTACAGGCTGGCCTCCCTCTGACATTTTAAAATCCTCCAAACTAAGGTGAATAAATCAGATTTGTTCAGGGCCCTTCAACAGTAGGGGACCAGCAGAGGCTCCCATCTGTCCACCCAAGGACTTCCAAGGGTGTTGGAGTATGACCTTTGTTTTGACCCCATCGATGTCTACTTTATTCAGCCCATTTCATAAGAACCATTTAAAGACTGCCATCCTGCTGGGATAAGTATCTTGACTCTTCCCTTTGTTTTCCCCATTCTCTTGTGATCATTCTAACCATCTTCACTATTGTTTCAGCATAATTTTTCCCCTCAGAAGTGGCCCTGGGAATAGCCACAATCCAAGCTTGGCCCAGTCTCAGGATCTGCCCTATCACTATATTTTGCCTTCATTCCTGCTACAGAGAACAATAAGATGGTATATTTAGCTTGTTTCTTGTTACTTTGCATTTCCTTATCCGTCCAGTGAACTAACTCCTTGGGAGTTGCATCCATCACTTCTAAAATTCAGTAACAACACATTTTATCAGGCCAGGCGCAGTGTCTCACACCTGTAATCCCAGCACTTTGGGACGCCGAGGTGGGTGGATCACCTGAGGTCAGGAGTTCGAGACCAACCTGGCCAACATGGAGAAACCCCATCTCTACTAGAAATACAAAATTAGCCAGGCGTGGTGGTATGTGCCTGTAATCCCAGCTACTCAGGAGGCTGAGGGAGAAGAATCGCTTGAACCTGGGAGGCGGAGGTTCCGGTGATCTGAGATTGCACCATTGCACTCCAGCCTGGGCAACAAGAGCAAAACTCTGTCTCAAAAAAGAAAAGAAAAGAAAAGCTCCTTCCGAAGACAACAAGAACAACTACCTGCTAGCGTCATGGGATGAGTCCAACCCACTGACCAGGCAGCACTGGCAAGCAGCAGGGCCAACCGCGTCAGCCACTTGTATGCAGGTACCCAGTGTCTGGGATGTTATAAGTTCCAGCAGGCACTTGATAAACCACTTCCCCTTTTCCTTCTGGCCTTTGCTAAGTCAAAAGTTTCAGCCTGTTCTCTGGAGTATGGGAAGAGTACTCCACCTGAACGCCTGCTCGTGTAGCACAGGCCATTCCCGCTGTCAGTGACAGGGTGTCCTCTTCAAGGGATCTGGGCACCCTGCAAATGTTCTTGTTCAAGCCACAAACCTCTCCTGTTTTAGCCAGGTCCTGCAACTTCCCTCTTTTAGTGTGGGGCTTTTATTATGATTTATTCTTAAGTCCTAATGTTATTTGGTAGTATGTTTTTAGTTTCCAGATACAAAGGACTTTTTCAGCTATCTTTTGGTTGCTGATTTCCATTTATATTCTCCTTTTTTTTTTTTTTTTTTTTGAGATGGACTCCTGCTCTGTCGCCCAGGCTGAGTCGATCTCGGCTCACTGCAACCTCTGCTTGCCAGGTTCAAGCGATTCTCCTGCCTCAGCCTCCCGAGTAGCTGGGACTACAGGCATGCACCACCACGCCCGGCTAGTTTTGTATTTTTTAAATTTTTAATTTTTTTAAAATAGAGTTTCACTCTGTCAGCAGGCTGGAGTGCAGTGGCACGATCTCGGCTCACTGCAACCCCTGCCTCCCAGGTTCAAACCATTCTCCTGCCTCAGCCTCTCAAATAGCTGGGACTACAGGTGCACGCCACCACACCAAGCTAATTTTTTGTAATTTTAGTAGAGACGGGGTTTCACCGTGTTGGCCAAGATGGCCTCAATCTCAACCTTGTGATCCACCTGCCTCGGCCTCCCAAAGTGCTGGGATTACAGGTGTGAGCCACCACGCCCGGTCCATTCTCTTTAAAAATCTCCTCTTTATAAATCTCCATTTCTCTGTTTCCTCCCAAGGTCCTCTGATCTTTGGTCTGATCTTCAAATTAGTTGATCTTCTTCAACTAATTTGGTGAATCAATTTTGTTATCAACCCCAATACTGAGTCCTTTATGTCAACTAAAAATTCCACATCCACGTCTCCAGGTGGCTCTAACTGCTGCTTCTTTCCTCATGTTTCCAACAGCACACCTGGTCTCCGAGAAACAGTCCACTCCGCAGGCCTATGAGCTTGGCTTCCTCAGTCACATACACACATAATATACATCTCACATACACAGGAATTATATACAATTGTCTATGTAAATTTTGTTGTTATATTAATTACATATAATTATATACAGTTTTATATATATTTTTTTTTGTTTGTTTGTTTTTGGTTTTTTTGAGACAGAGTCTTGCTCTGTCGCCAGGCTGGAGTGCAGTGGTGCAGTCTCGGCTCACTGCAACCTCCGCCTCCCTGGTTCAAGGGATTCTCCTGTCTCAGCCTCCCAAGTAGCTGGGATTACAGGCATGTGCCACCACGACCAGCTAATTTTGTGTATTTTTAGTAGAGACGGGGTTTCACCATGTTGGCCAGGCTGGTCTCAAACTCCTGACCTCAGGTGATTCACCCACCTCGGCCTCCCAAAGTGCTGGGATTACAGGAGTGAGCCACTGCGCCTGGCCTGATAAAATGTCGTTACATTAGTTTATTTACATTTATTGATATAATTTATATTTCTGGTATTTTGATCTTAACCCCCTTGTGCAATGTATTTCATATTTACTCTTCATTGTTTTACTTTTACAGTGCTTCATTCTCTGTATGATTGTGTTTATTTTTGTATTTCTTCGGAATGATGGTAAGAGGGGGAAAAAAAACCCAAGATCTCAAATTAACAACCCAATTTAAAAACTTAAGGAACTAGGCCTGGCGCGGTGGCTCACGCCTGTAATCCCAGCACTTTGGGAGGCCCAGGCAGGCGGATCACGAGGTCAGGAGATCGAGACCATCCTGGCTAACATGGTGAAACCCCCTCTCTACTAAAAATACAAAAAACTAGCCAGGCGAGGTGGCGGGCACCTGTAGTCCCAGCTACTTGGGAGGCTGAGGCAGGAGAATGGTGTGAACCCAGGAAGCGGAGCTTGCAGTGAGCCGAGATCGCGCCACTGTACTCCAGCCTGGGCGACAGAGCGAGACTCTATCTCAAAAAAAAAAAAAAACAAAAAAAAACAAAACTTAAGGAACTAGAAAAAGAACTAAACACAAAGATAGCAGAAAAAAGGAAATAATAGATTAGAGCAGAAATCAATGAAATAGAGAACAGAGAAACAGAAAATTAATGAAACCAAAAGTTGGTTATTTGAAAAGATCAACAAAATTGACAAACCTTTAGCTAGATGTACTAGGAAAAGATAAGAAGACTCAAATTACTAAAATCAGAAATGAAAGTAGGAACATTACTACCCATTCTACGCAAATGAAAAGGATTATAAGAGGGTACTATGAACAACTGTATCCCAACAAATTGGATAACCTAGATGACATGGACAAATTGCTAGAAACATAAAACCTACGAAGATGATAACACAAAGAAACAAATTATGAATAGACCTATGATTATTATGGAGACTGAATCGGTAATCAAATATTTCTTGACAAAGAAAACCCCTGGACCTGACACCTTCACTAGTCAATTATACCAAACATTTGAAGAATACGAATCCTCAAACTTTTCCAAAAGCTTGAAAAGAAGGGAAAACTTCCTCATTCTGTGAGGCCAGCTTTACCCCAGTACCAAAGCTAGACGAAGACACTACAAGAAAACTACAGGCCAGTGTTCCTTACTGAGCACTGATGCGAAGATCCTCAGCAGGGCACGGTGGCTCACATCTGTAATCCCAGCACTATGGGAGGCTGAGGCAGGCGGATCATCTGAGGTCAGGAGTTCGAAACCATCCTGGCCAACATGGTGAAACCCCCTCCACCATCTCTACTATAAATACAAAAAATTAGCCGGGTGTGGTGGCACAGGCCTGTAGTCCCAGCTACTCAGGAGGCTGAGGCAGGAGAATCGCTTGAACCCCGGAGGTGGAGGTTGCCAGGGAGCCGAGATCGTGCTACTACACTCCAACCTAGGTGACAGAGCAAGGATCCATCTCAAAAAGAAAAAAAAGGCCAGGTGTGGTGGCTCATGCCTGTAATCCCAACACTCTGGGAGGCCGAGGTGGGTGGATCACAAGGTCAGGAGTTCAAGGCCAGCCTGACCAACATGGTGAAGCCCCGTCTCTACTGAAAATACAAAAAAAAATTTGCCGGGTGTGGTGGCGTGCACCTGTAATCCCAGCTACTCAGGAGACTGAGGCAGGAGAATTGCTTAAACCTGGGAGGCGGAGCTTGCAGTGAGCCAAGATTGCACCACTACACTCCAGCCTGGGCGATAGAACGAGACTCTGTCTCAAAAAAAGAAAAAAAAAAATTCCAGGCGAGAGTGCAGTGGCATGATCGTAGCTCACTGCAGCCTCAACCTCCCAGGCTCAGGCAATCCTTGTGCCTCAGCCTCCTGAGTTGCACCACACTCGGCTAATTATTTTTTTGTAGAGACAGGGTCTCACAATGTTGCCCAGGCTGGTCTCGAACTCCTGAGCTCAAGCAGTCCTCCCACTTCAGCCTCCCAAAGTGCTGGGATTACAGGCCTGAGCCACCGCACCCAGCCTTAGTCTGTTTTCTGAATACCTGAAACTGAGTCATTTATAAAGAAAAGGAATATCTCGTAATTCTGGAGGCTGGAAAGTCCAAGGTCGAGGGGCTGCCTCTGGTGAGGCCTTCTTGCTGGTGGGGACTCTACAGAGTCTGGAGGTGGCACAGGGCATCACAGGCTGGGGGCCGAGCGTGCTCACGTGCTTGTTCAGGTCTCTCTTCCTCTTCTCGTGAAGCCACTGGTTCTCCTCCCATGATAACCCATTAATCCACTAACCCATGAAGCCATTACTCCATGAATGGATTAATCTCTTGAGGGCAAAGCCCTCATGATCCAATCACCTCTTAAAGGCTCCCCTCTCAGTACTGCCACATTGGAGATGAAATTTCAACATGAGTTTTGGAGGGGGCACACAAACCATGGCAACCTTGAAACCATCTATAGGAGAGTTTCTAAAGGAGCTGTACCTCAAAATCAGAAAGTGCAAAAGACATGCGATATAAGACTCAAGAGAGTTAAGAGACCAGGAAAGCAGGAGATTGCACTTCTTTTTTTAATTAACAGCAGTTTGGAACCAAAATTCCAAATAAATTCTGTTGATTTCCTGTTCTACTCCTTCAGGATGATGGTGAGGACAGGCTACATATAATGACTCCTACGGCATACTAAGAGAATCCAGGTCCAGGATCCCAGATTTCTGGAGATTTCTACCAAGCAGCAGTGCCCAAGATCAGCTGTGACAATGAGGATGTGCCATTGCATGGCACGTGGCCCAGAGTCACCAGTTTATTACATACTGGTCATCTTCACTACCTGACTTCACACAAGTCAATCCAGGGTTTGCCTGGTTCCCTCCTGACGCCTTCTCTCTCCACAAGATCCGCTCCCTCCTACATTGACTGATCTGTTGGCCAGATGCAATGGCTCACACCTAGAATCTTTGCACTCTGGGAGGCCGAGATGGAAGGATTGCTTGAGCTCAGGAGTTCAAGACCAGCCTGGGCAACATGGTGAAACCCTCTCTCTATAAAAAATACAAAAGCTAGGGCTGGGTGCAGTGACTCATGCCTATATCAGCACTTTGGGAGGCTGAGATGGGCGGATCACCTGAGGTCAGAAGTTCGAAACCAGCCTGGCCAACATGCTGAAACCCTGTCTCTACTAAAAATACAAAAACTATCTGGGCATGGTGGTGTGGGCCTGTAATCCCAGCTTCTCAGGGGGCTGAGGCAGAAGAATCGCTTGAACCTGGGAGGCAGAGGTTGCAGTGAAGCGAGACTGCACCACTGCATTCGAGCCTGGGCAACAGAGTAAGACTCCATCTCAACAAACAAACAAACAAACAAAAAATACCACCAAAAACTAGCTGGGCATGGTGGTGTGCACCTGTAGTCCCAGCTGTTCAGGAGGCCGAGGTGGAAGGATCACTCGAACCCAGGAGCCAGAGGTTGCAGTGAGTCAAGACCGCATCACTACACACCAGCGTGGGTGACAGAGCCAGACCCTGTCTCTAAATAAATAAATAACCTGTGATGTTTCTCCTCAATTTGCTAACTTAACCATTTAATGCTTCCACAGACTAGATTCTCCCTCTGATCACAACTTCCCACTTGTATGAGTTAAGATTAGGTTTGGCTGTGAGCAAAAGAAAACCTGAAACAATGCATACACAGTGGCTGATTCTCTCCCATGTAAATGCTGTCCCCAATGCGAGTGGGCCCAGTGACAGTGGAGCTCCACTCCCCAGATGGCTGTGTGCCCAGCAGCCTGCTGCCTGTGGGTGCATTCTCAAGGGTCTACAAAAATAAGTAATTCAGAATCCATGTTGTTGGAACTTTAAATTACTTTGAGCCTTAAAGTAAGGGAGGAGACCACCCCTCATATCGTCTTATGCCCAATTTCTGCCTCCAAAGAAAGAAGTAAAAACTAAAAGGCACAGCCGGGCGCGGTGGCTCACGCCTGTAATCCCAGCACTTTGGGAGGCCGAGGCAGGTGGATCATCTGAGGTCGGAAGTTCGAGAGCAGCCTGACCAACATGGAGAAACCCCATCTCTACTAAAAATACAAAATTAGCCGGGCGTGGTAGCGCATGCCTACAATCCCAGCTAATCAGGAAGGCTGAGGCAGGAGAATCGCTTGAACCTGGGAGGTGGAGGTTGCGCTGAGTCAAGATCACGCCACTGCACTCCAGCCTGGGCAACAAGAGCGAAACTCAATCTAAAAAATAAAAACAAAAACTAAAAGGCAGAAATGAAATCCACAGGCAGACAGCCCAGCGCCACACCCTGGGCCTGGTAGTTAAAGATGGACCCCTGACCTAATGGGTTCTGTTATCTATAGATTACAGACATTGTATAGAGAAGCACTGTGAAAATCCCTGTCTCATTTTGTTCTGATCTAATTACCGGTGCATGTAGCCCCCAGCCACGTACCCCTGGCTTGCTCAATCAATCACGACCCTCTCACGCGGACCCCCTTAGAGGTGTGAGTCCTTAAAAGGGACAGGAATTGCTCACTTGGGGAGCTCGGCTCTTGAGACAGGAGTCTTACCGATGCCCCCGGCTGAATAAACCCCTTCCTTCTTTAACTCGGTGTCTGAGGTGTCTGAGGAGTTTTGTCTGCGGCTGGTCCTGCTACGAAAGGAATGTGATCATGGGGCCTGAGTCATGTGGTAGGCAGCTGTACCCGAGGCAGCTGTAACCTTTGTGGAGTCTTGCTCTGTCGCCCAGGCTGGAGTGCAGTGGCTGGATCTCAGCTCACTGCAAGCTCCGCCTCCCGGGTTCACGCCATTCTCCTGCCTCAGCCTCCCGAGTAGCTGGGACCACAGGCGCTGGCCACCTCGCCCGGCTAATTTTTTTTGTATTTTTAGTAGAGACGGGGTTTCACCTGGTTAGCCAGGATGGTCTCAATCTCCTGACCTCGTGATCCGCCGTCTCGGCCTCCCAAAGTGCTGGGATTACAGGCTTGAGCCACCACGCCCGGCCGTCTCTTCTTTACCTACGTTGTTTTGTAAAATGTTGCAAAAGACTAGGGCTCCAGAAAAGATGCTTTTCCTCTTCACCTTGATCTTCACTATAGATTAACTTTCCTCTTAACTTCTTCTATGACCTCATGACTATCACACTAAGATGGAATGTTTAAATATACACTTTTAATTTGGAAAAGGAGCCTGGATCAGAACATGTGGAAAAAAGTTAATTTAAAGAAAGAAGGGCTGGGCGCGGTGGCTCAAGCCTGTAATCCCAGCACTTTGGGAGGCCGAGACGGGCGGATCACGAGGTCAGGAGATCGAGACCATCCTGGCTAACCAGGTGAAACCCCGTCTCTACTAAAAATACAAAAAACTAGCTGGGCGACCTGGCGGGCGCCTGTAGTCCCAGCTACTCGGGAGGCTGAGGCAGGAGAATGGTGTGAACCCGGGAGTCGGAGCTTGCAGTGAGCTGAGATCCGGCCACTGCACTCCAGCCTGGGTGGCAGAGCGAGACTCTGTCTCTCAAAAAAAAAAAGAAAAGAGGCCAGGTGGGTGGCTCACGCCTGTAATCCCACCACTTTGGGAGGCTGAGGCGAGTGCATCACAAGGTCAGGGGTTTGAGACCAGCCTGGCCAACGTGGTGAAACCCCATCTCTACTAAAAATACAAAAATTAGCCGGGTGTGGTGGCGCACACCTGTAGTCCCAGCTACTCAGGAGGCCGAGGCAGAAGTTGCAGTGAGCTTAGACTGTGCCACTGCGCTCCAGCCTGGGCAGCAGAGCAAGACTCCATCTTAAAAAAAAAAAAAAAATACAAAATGAGCCGAGTATGGTGATGCCTATAATCCCAGCTACTTGGGATGCTGAGGCAAGAGAATTGCTTGAACTCAGGAGTCAGCGGTTGCAGTGAGCCGAGATCATGCCACTGCACTCCAGCCTGGGCGATGAAGCGGGACTCCATCTCAAAAAAAAAAAGAAAAAGGAAAAAGAAAACTGGAGTGAAGTATGCTAAAACCACGGGAGAGAGTTTAGTGCACATATGCATTATCAACATTGTTGACAGAAATCAAGAAATGCCAAACATTGTGAGATTCTTACAATAAAGCTGCCTTTTTGAAATGCATATAAAGTTGATTGAAACATTACATATGGAAAAATACACAAATCTTAGGTGTGCTGCTCAGTGATTTTCACCCCCTTGTTTCTTGCAGTCTGCTGGCCAGATCACAAGCCTTTCCCTTCTCTACCTGCCGCTTCTTATCACCTTTCATTAATTTATTTCTTCTCAACTACTGTTAGGGGTTGAATTCTGTTCCCCCAGAGAGAGATGCTGAGGTCCTAATCTCCAGCTCCTGAGAATGTGACTTCATTTGGAAATAGGTTCTATGCAAATTTACTAAATTAAGATGAAGTCATTGTTGGGGGCAGGGGGGACTAATTTTTATAAGGACTTGTGTCCTTATAAAAACTCAGAATTTGGGGCCAGGCGTGGTGGCTCATGCCTGTTATCCCAGCACTTTGGGAGACCGAGATGGGCGGATCATGAGGTCAGGAGTTCGAAACCAGCCTGGCCAACATGGTAAAACACCGTCTCTACTAAAAATACAAAAATTAGCCGGGCATCGTGGTGCACACTGTAATCCCAGCTACTCAGGAGGCTGAGGCAGAACTGCTTGAACCCAGGAGGTGTAGGTTGCAGTGAGCTCAGATCAGGTCACTGCACTCCAGCCTAGGTGACAGAGCAAGACTCCATCTTGAAAAACAAAAAAACAGAAAATTTGGGCCGGGTGCAATAACTCATGTCTGTAATCCCAGCACTTTGGGAGGCCAAGGCAGGTGGATTGCTTGAGCCCAGGAGTTCCAAGATCAGCCTGGGCAGCATGACAAGACCCCATCTCTATTAAAAAAAAAAAAAGAAAAGAAAAGAAAAACTGGAGATATGGAGACATACAGAGGAAAGGTGATCTGCTGAAGATGGCCATGTTATGATGGAATTGGAGACTGGAGTGATGTGTTTACAAGCCAAGGAACTCCCACGTCTGCTGAGAACGGCCAGAAGCCTGGAAGAGGAAGGGAGGGGCTCTCCCCTACAGCCACCAGAGACAGCGCAGCTCTGCCAGCACCTTGACTTGAGACTTCCAGCCTCTAGAACTGAGAGCCAATCACTTTCTGTTGTTCAAGCCCCTCAGTTTGTGGTCCTTTACGGCAGCCCTAGGAAACCAACGTAAGCATTATCTAACATACTTGATTTATTTCACCAGATCTCTCCTCTAGACTATGAGCTCCATGGGGACAGAGATCTTTGTCCCTTTTGTCCTCTGTTGTATCCCCAGTGCCTAAAGCCATGTGAGGTACAGAATGGACTGTGACCATCCACGGCAGTCTGGAGCAGACCTACCCATGTCAGAAAACTCACCACGCGGAGGGGACAGAGGCAGGGCTGCTTTTAGCCACAAAAGAGCAGCAAACATGACTCACAGTAGTTTGAACAAATAGGCTTTTTTTTTTTTTTTTTTTTTAGAAGGGGCCTTGTTCTGTCGCCCGGGCTGGGGGGGAGTGGGCGGGTCTCCGCTCCCTGCAAGCCC
>NC_045437.1:113240998-113254251 GCF_002776525.5 Piliocolobus tephrosceles | reverse complement strand
TGGAGTGCAGTGGCCGGATCTCAGCTCACTGCAAGCTCCGCCTCCCACGTTTACGCCATTCTCCTGCCTCAGCCTCCCAAGTAGCTGGGACTACAGACGCCCGCCACCTCGCCCGGCTAGTTTTTTGTATTTTTAGTAGAGACGGGGTTTCACCGTGTTAGCCAGGCTGGTCTCGATCTCCTGACCTTGTGATCCGCCTGTCTCAGCCTCCCAAAGTGCTGGGATTAAGGCTTGAGCCACCGCGCCCGGCTCATTTTTTTTGTTTTAACATAAAACCCCAGCAGCTGGCAGTCCAGGCTGAGCAGCACCTCAGCCATGCCAAGGACTCTCCCTCCACCAGGCTCCGGGTGCTCCACTTGGCCCTCGTGGTCACACAGGGGGTTCTGCAAGCCAGGGGTCCCTTCCACATTACGGACAGGAAGACGGGGTGGGCCCGGCCACACCAGCTGCTGTTTGATCTCCTCACATGGGGAAAACCAGAGCAACCGGAGGCCCTCATCGGCAGACTTGGGCACCTGACCAGCTGCAGTGGGCACACGGCCGCCCTAGCTGGAAGGAGCCAGGAGCTCAGTCAAGTATACAGCCTTCCAGCCCCAGAGGGGAGGAAGCTGAGGGGCAGGGTTAGGAGTGGATGTGGTGTGGCCACCAGAGTGTGGGCCTCAGAGGGTGCAGAAGGACCCAGGGCTCGGTAAATGGTGCTGTAACTGGCTGGAGACAAAGGAAAAAATGGATTCCCTACATCACACCCCACACAAACTTAACTCCACTTCGATAAAATGCCAAATTTGAAAAGCAAAATTTTAAAGCTTTTAAGCAAAAACAAAATCTTTAGAATAGATTATGAAATGACACTAAATTGTAGACTGTATATCATACGATGTCATTAAAAAGCAAAACCCCCAGGCACACTGGAAGGTATGCACAAGGTGTATCACCAGAGGAGCCCTACACAGGAACTCCTACACGTCCGTAAGAAAGGGCCCGGAGTAAACCACCACACAGAAACACAGATGCCAATAAACACACAGATACCAACACGGCTAGCAGAGAAACAAACAAAAGCTTTTGCATCCACCTGTCAAAAATGGAAAGCTCTGACTACATCAGGTGCCGAGCGGCAGAGGGGATCTCTGCAGGTGCCACCCCACTGTGGTGATGGCCCTATTTGGAGAGCAGCGAGGCGCCCTCTAGTAAAACTAAAAATGGGCCAGGCATGGCGGCACACGCCTGTAATCCCAGCACTTTGGGAAGCTGAGGCGGGCAGATCACATGAGGTCAGAAGTTCGAGACCAGTCTGGCCAACATGGTAAAACCCTTTCTCTACTAAAAATACAAAAATTATCTGGGCATGGTGGCGCACACCTGTAGTCCCAGCTACTCAGGAGGCTGAGACAGGAGAATCGCTTGAACCCAGGAGGCGGAGGCTGCAGTGAGCCAAGATTGTGCCACTGCACTCCAGCCTGGGCAACAGTTTAAGACTCTGTCTCAAAAATAAATAAATAAATAAGACACATCCAGGAGTGCTTAGAGCAGCAGCATATTGCAGAGCAAGAGCCCTAAACCACCTCGTCAGTAGCAGAATGGAGAAACTGGAGTCTGTTCACACCTCACAGCGAGAAATACCCATCTTGAGCCACATCAAAGACTCACCAACAACACTGAATTGCAAAAGTTGAGGAATACGTTCATGCACCACTTACAGTCTTCAGAAATTCAGAACAGGGCCGGGCGCGGTGGCTCAAGCCTGTAATCCCAGCACTTTGGGAGGCCGAGACGGGCGGATCACGAGGTCAGGAGATCGAGACCCTCCTGGCTAACACGGTGAAACCCCGTCTCTACTAAAAATACAAAAAATTAGCCGGGCGAGGTGGTGGGCGCCTGTGGTCCCAGCCACTCGGGAGGCTGAGGCAGGAGAATGGCGTGAACCCAGGAGGCAGAGGTTGCGGTGAGCTGAGATCCGGCCACTGCACTCTAGCCTGGGCGACAGAGCAAGACTCCGTCTCAAAAAAAAAAAAAAAAAAAAAAAAAAAGAAATTCAGAACAATACAATGTATGTAGAGATACATACCCCTGTGGTAAAAATTTTAAGACATAAAAAGTCAGATTCTGTAGCAACCACCTTTGGCAGGAAGAGACAAAGGGATCCAAGTGTGTCAGTGATACTCTGTTTCTCACGTCACATGGCAGGTCCATAGCCACACATTCACATTTAACTTTTGTATGATGAAATACCTCAAATTTTTAAACACACATGGCAAAAACACAGATTATGGCATCACGGTCCTGCGGGTATGAAATGCAGATGTAAGAATACACATGGATCATTCTAGGGAAGTACCTCTAGGTATGAATTTTGAAACAATCAACTTTTCTTGGGTGCAACAAGGCTACGTTCCGATGGAAAGGGGTACCCACCGTGACAGCCAAGTAGAGACCGGCATGATCACTTTAACACCTGCTGTCACAGCATGAGGCCCAACTCCATCTCGTGCTCAAGCTTGGGTACTTGTTAAAACCACTGCCAGGGCTTTTGAAACTGCCCTTGTCCTGGCTCCACCTGACTTAGCCAGAACTGGAGAACAAGGCAGGCTCTTTTCAGTTCTCCAGGGAACTTCGCTATGCAGCCAAGGTTGAGAAACATCTAGTATAGGACACTAATTTGCCTAATAATTCAGGAACTCGGTGAAGACCAAGTTAGAGCCAAAAGTTGAAGGTCAAGTCTGGTGAGTGTGGTGCTGATGGTGTGATTGTAGCAGCCGTGGAGAGCTCCAAGCTCTCGGCCTTGTCCCTAGACACCTGGCCTAAAAGCCCTCCAGCACCTGAGGGGTAAGCCTTGCGGATAACATGAGTTCATGTGCTTCAATCGCTCCGAAGCAGGGCCTACCATAAACACACGATCTGCCACCTTTTCAAGGAAAGGAACTGTTGTAGGAAAAGTGTTAATTAAATACTTCAATAAGGAGGATCATGATTACTCTTCAGGCTTCATGAACAGGCTCCCAAACCTGTGAAGGAAGCACAAACTCGAACCTCTCAGTCACTGTGTGGAATCTCTCATCTAACCTGCTGAAGGAGGAAACACAGAGGACACGAGAGGCAGGTGACAGTGGACCGGTGAAGAGCTCTGGAGAATGAGGGACAGAAGTAAAATCCTGACTCTCACTCATGTCCCTCTATATTTTTTGCAATGAAAATCTATTTGATAGTGTTAATCACTAAAAGCCTGGCTACTGCAGGGAGGGTGGGCTAGCTTTTGCTTTTAAGGTGGTAGATTCAAATGCAACTGAACGGTGAGTGGGAAGGAGACGAGGAAGACAAGATCATCGGCTCAGCAAGGTCCCCAAGGAGGGCTAGAGTCGGGATCAGAGCCAGATGGGTGGCTTAGGACGGGACAAGACGTGCTGCTCCACAGTGGGAGAGCTGGCTGGCAGCAACAGGCCACAGCTGGGGACGATGACTATGGAAGCTGCCAGGGACGGTGCCATGCTTTCAGCTGCTGCCTTTCCTCCACTCCCCATTACCATCTTTGTCCCCTGAGGTGTCCCAGACAGACTGCCACAACCACCCCACCCTCCTCCTGCCCCCACCAGCCCCTTGCACATCATCCCGGAGCCCCCCAGAGTTCCCCGTCAATGTACCCACCTGCCCAGCCAAGCCTCCACATGGTGACCCTTGCCACCCATCCTTTCACCCAGAGGCCCAGAGCATGTGGGCGACAGCACAGGGCCCCATCCCCAAAGCATCACTTGCCAGGTGACACTGGGCAAGTTGTCCTTGACCTCTGAGAGCTATGTGTCCCCAGCTGGGAAACAGGGCAACCCATCCATCCTCCTGGGACTCTGCAGGCCAGAGCGGACGAACTGAAAGCTCTACAGCACTGGTGGGCTGGAAGTCATTAGAAAAGAAAGCAAAGCAAGCCCCCAGGAGAGTCACACGGCTGAGGTTGGGTATTTCACTTTATTTAGCAAACAGTCACACTCGGCCCCATCACACCGGGACCCCTGCAGCCTTGCTTGAGCGTCTGTCTCAGGAAGCAGCTCAGGGTTAACAGAAAGGCCTGGGTTTCCCAGTTCAGGCCTCATCGGCCGCCACACGTGCCACACACCACAAAACAAAATCATTTCCCCACGTCCTCAGAAGCCCACCCCAGTGTGGTCCAGGGGACCCTCCAGTGTTCAACAGCTGCCTGCAGGGGCTGCAGCCCAGCTCTAGGCACAGACCCCTGCACTGAGACGCCAGCCCCAGGAGAGCCTCCGTCTCCAGCTGCAGGGGTGCCAGACCCTGAGCCTCGGCTCTGACACCTGTCCCTGCTGGGCAAGAAGCAAAATGTAAGAAAATACTTTAATCATTTATTTGAAACGGTTAAGAAATAAGGTCATCTTGTTCTTCTATAATCCCAGTAAAAAAAAAAGTTCACATTGACTCCCGGGCCCAGGTGCAGGCCCCGCTGGTGCAGGCCCCGCTGGTGGTGCCACTCAGTAGAAGCGCTTGTTCCGCTCCTGCCGCTTCTGGAACACCACGGCCCCCACCACGGCGCAGACGACAATGCCCAGGAGAGCGCACAGCAGCAGCAGGAACACCCGCCACCCTGTCAGGGGCCCGCTGCGGAAGTTCCCCGTGGGGTCGTCCACGTTGTCTGGGGGAGAAGAAATGGGAGCTGAAACAGCAGCGCGGGCCGGGGAACGGGGGCTGCAGGACGGCAGTGGGGATGGAACAGGACAGCAGGCCACAGTGCACAGGCCAGTTGCACTCACTCCCCTCACTGGGGAGGGGCAGAGGTCAGGTGAAGCCCATCCCAGCCAGCTCTGCAATCCCCAGGGCAGGGCAGGGTGTGGCAGAGAAAGGACCAAGCCCACAGGGACCCGGGACCCCAGCGGCTCAGGCCTGGGCTGCCTTCTGCTGCAGGAAGCCGGTTAAAACCAGAGTCCTGGGCTCCCCCAAGTCCAACTCTGGATAAGGGGAGGCCCAGGAGGCTGCTTTTCCAAGCCCCGCCCCCACACTGTGGTCTGAGGGCCCTACCTGGAGCAACGTGGCCCTGGTCACAGGCTCCCCCAGCCCACAGCTGGATACTCTCGGCAGCCCCCATGGAGGGTCTCCCAGGACCCGAGTCCCACACTCCACCCCAGCCCACAGCCTCTCTCCTCCACACAGGGTCCTCACAGGTCCTGCCCATGCTGGGATGGGCCCTCTGGTGCGCTCCCTTGTACAGGCAGAGAAGACACTGACTTTCCCAAGCTCTCCAGGCTGTGCACGGAGGAGCTGGGGTCCGGCTGGGCCCTGTTTCTGCCACTCTGCCTCCCTCCCTGACTGCGGCCCCTGGACTCCACACTGTGCAGTCTCCTCAGGCATCCCCACACCCAGGCCTCGGGCCCAGGCCCTGCCTTTCAGCAGTGCACATGCCGCCCTCTTGCCAGCCACAAGCCAACCTCCATCCTCCCTTCCTGCACAAGCTGCCACCAGCAGGCCTGCTGCCCACTCTCACCCCAACCTCTGCTCTACACACCAACAGTAGCAGTCAGACTGAACCAGAGGTCCCTAGGGATGGCGCTTCCCCAGAAGCCTCAGGGCTCCCACTC
The DNA here is from genome assembly GCF_002776525.5 of Piliocolobus tephrosceles. NCBI lineage: Eukaryota > Metazoa > Chordata > Mammalia > Primates > Cercopithecidae > Piliocolobus > Piliocolobus tephrosceles. Next base: position 113,248,675 of record NC_045437.1, on the reverse strand, counting down.
AGCCTCAGGGCTCCCACGGCTCCCTCTGTCTCCTTGTCTGCCTCAGCCCCTAGAATGAGCCCCAGCGGCAGGGCCTGCCTGATCTCCGTGTCTCCAGCACCCAGCCCATAGCTAGGCACAGAGGGCAGCTTTGATCACATCCGAAGGAACAAATGGATTGAATCTAAAAACGAGTTCATCCTGCCTTGCCAGCTGCTCGGGATGCTGGGTGGGCAAGGCAGGTGCCACCTCTGAAAGCACCTAGCGGCTGGCAGCCCTCTGACCAAAGGCTGCAGCAAAGTTTGTGTGGCCCCCGAAACATTTCAAAATAACCTGATTCTTTAAAAAGTGAATTGTTGGCTGCACACGGTGGCTCATGCCTGTAATCCCAGCACTTTGGGAGGCCAAGATGGGAGGATCACAAGGTCAAGGGATCGAGACCATCCTAGCTAACACAGTAAAACCCCGTCTTTACTAAAAATACAAAAAAATTAGCCAGGCGTGGTGGCAGGCATCTGTAGTCCCAGCTCCTCAGAAAGCTGAGGCAGGAGAATGGCATGAACCCGGGAGGTGGAGCTTGCAGTGAGCCAAGATTGCACTACTGCACTCCAGCCTGGGCAACAGAGTGAGACTCTGTCCCCTCCAAAAAAGAAAAAAAAAAAGTGAATTGTCACATAAAACACTGGATCCTGGCTTCTCCTGAAAAGCAGAAAGATGCAGCCAAACTGGCCCATGCGGCATGGGGACCCAGGGCTGGGCTAGGACAGAGCCCGCGCGCGCACACTTGCGTCACTGGCTGGACCCCCAGGCACACAACTGTGGTTCTTAGGGTGGATTTCTCCACACACAGGTGCCTCATTCCTCCAACCACAATGTTCACTCTGTGAGGAAAGGGGTAGCTAATTAGTGCCATGGGAAGAACCCAAGCTTCGGGTTTTGTAGAAACCCCATTTCCAATCCTGCCTTCTCCCTCCTTCTAGCTAAGGATTCCACCCCTTGGCCAGCAGCACGACCTCCTTCCAGGCGGCTCACAGAAGGCACAGGGGGGCCAACATACCCAGCCCCCTGGCTCTGCTGGCCACCGCCCCAGCGCCTAGGGAGGGAGGATGCCGGCTCACCACTCACACGTTTGCTGATCAGCCACTGCTTGCTGCCACAGCACTCACGTGGCTAGGATGTCCTCAGGGACTGACTCTCTGCAGACTTCTCTTCCACCTCATTCATTTACTCAAAAACTTGCCAGAGCTGACACAATCCAAGCCCAATCTTCTAGGAGCTCGGACAGGGCCAGCCAGTGCTGCTTGCCAGGACAGGGTTGATTCAAGAGCCCAGAACACAATCACCACAACCACGACTGGACCACAAGATCACCAGGCTGGCTTCACCCCATTCCGGGTCAGGCCGCCCAGGCCCAGGTGGGGCGGGGCTGTGCACACGCACCTTTGGGCGACTTGAGGAAGTTGACGCTGGGCTCGATCTTGGTCCAGTCGATGCTCTCCTCGTCGGGCGTGTGCTCCACCATCAGCTGGAACAGCTTCATGGAGATGATGTCATGATTGTCTGCAGGACAAGAATAAACCTGTGACAGCCTGGAGGCCAACCTCAGGGCATGTGGCCCAAGCCCCTCCCCTAAGGGAAGCTGCTGCCACAACCAGTAAACCTGCCAGGCCCCCGGGGAGAGGGCTGCCCTGCCCATCTAAAGCCTGTTTTCTTCCCAGCTCCCTCCAGTCCCCAGCAATAAAAAACTGAGAGGCGGCAGAGTGAAGAGAAAACAGTAAGGGCTTTACAAGCAGAATCATCTGGGTCTAAATCCTGGGGTCTGATGCCCTCTTTGAGGCTCAGTTTCCTCACATGTAAAGAAGTGATGATCTCCATCTGTGTGGTTGCCATGGCAAGTACATGAGAACGTCTACACTACACAGAAGATGGCTTGCCTGCAGAGTACATGCTCAAAAACAGACCCGGGAAGGACCCGCAGTCACTGTGTGACTGGCTGAGAAGCCTGAGCCTCCCAAGGGCAGGAGCCACCAGACATTCTTGTCACAGAGACTCACATATAGGCTGCAGGGGAACAACTCGGCAACCAGCTAAGGGCCTGAGCCTAACGGAGGCCAGCGGCTGTGCCTGAGGAGACTGGGGAAAGGTGCTGTCCAATGGCATGGGCAGGAAAGAGCTCGGGCTTGACACTGACGGATCACTCCATTGTGGAGATAAGGAGGCTGAGGCTCAAAGTCAACACGTGGGTCCTGGTCAGCCTGGGACTGGAATCTGAGGAAAGGCCTTGTTTAAGGGAGCAGGAATCTCTGGAGCCAAGGGAGGACCTACTGAGCAAGAGCTCGGCCAGGCGCGCAGTGTGACAGCTGAACATGTACAGCCCTCGGAGACAGCGAATGGCCCTGCAGGACAAGGACCGGCCCTGGAGTCAGGCCCCAGTTCCCGTCTGGGCTCTGCTGCTTCCTGCTCGTATCTCAGGAAAAATCCCTTCAGTTCTCAAACTCCCAATGGTTGAGTAAAAAGGGAGCGAGACGGCTATCTGCCTAAAAATATATCAGGTGACATCACCCGTAAGGTGCCTGGCACTGATGACCCCTGACCAGAGGTCAGACATGGCTCCCTTCATGGCGCCTCTTCCACTCTGTGCTGGGCTCTCCCAACAGCTGTGAGAGCTGCCACAGGCCACAGCCCTGGTGCTGCTCTGCTCCTATCGAGAACCCTCTGAAGACAAGTGCTGAAACAGTCTGACGAAGTTCCAGGCAACCGTGGGAGGAGGAGAACCAGCCAGGCACGAGCTGGAAATTATGAAAGACAGGAGGGGTGCTTACTAGACCTTTCTCTCCTCTGCTGGGCATATGACTGAAAAACCCCCAAACAATGGATGTTCTGGGGTCTGAGTGGACCCAAGCACTTCTCTGCTGAGAGGGAGGCTCCTGGGCAGTGGGCAGACTACAGGCCCTGGAATGGATCATCCTGAGGATAAACCACCCATGTCAGGTCCCCTGTGTCAGCTGCCACTTCTGGGCAGGAGCTGGCTCTGGGCCTGGCACCTGCTCAGGGACCCAAAGGACTGAGAACCACAGCCAAGGGCCACCATGTCCTGGTGACCAGTGAGGCCTGAGCAGGTTAGAGGCACCCCGGTGCTCACCGAGCACCTGCCCTGGGCCAAACAAGAGCCATTTACAGAGCTTACAATTGAGCAGGAGGGCCAGAGACAGTAACATTAATTACTCGGTAGATTCAAAGATGGTAAATACTATGAAGAAAAATAAAGCCAGCAAAAGTGATGGGGACTGGGTTGGGGACTACAGGAGGGGGCGCGACGTTCCACAAGGGAATCAGGGAAGGCCACACTGAGGAGGTGACATCTGAGCAAGGCCCTCGGAGACAAGGGTGAAACAGCTGGGGCAGGAGGGCACAGGCGCATCCAGGGAGCAGCTGGAAGCCACAGTAGGCAGGGGGAGCAGTGAGCGAGGAGACAGAGGTGGCAGGGCTGGCACAGAAGCCCTGGCCCTGGTGCCCCCTGCAGAGCTCTGACCTGACCAGAGCAGCAGGAGGCCTCACACCGGCTTAAGGCAATTACTTAGCTGCTGTGCTCAGGGGAGACTGTTGGGGGCTGGTGAAGGAGGGAATCACTTGGGAGGCTCCGGTGAGAGATACTGGTGGCCTGAAGCCTCCAGGTAGTCAGGGAGGGGTGGGAAGCGGTGGGACATGCTGTGAAAATAAAGCCACAGGGACTGTTGATGGAGTAGAGGTGCCATGTGAGAGAAAAAAGGGTCCGGAAAGACAGCAAGCAAACAGAGGGGCAGAGGTGCCACTGACATCCCGATGGGCAAGACATGGCCTCAGCTGTGGGCACAAGGGCTGAGCAGGTCTGGAGCGGTCTGAGCTGGAGATAAATCTGGGAATCTACATCACCCAAATCTAATTGACCCATTGCCTCCTGTTGATGGGGAAGGTTGCCAAGGGACTGTTCAAGGACTGAGGCCCGGACAGGCCATTTACAGATGAAAGGAAGAGGAGGAACGACAGTCAGGTGAGTCCAGAAACCACACGAAGGCAGGCGATCAACTGCATGGAAAGCTCCCAGTCCCTCAGGGTGAGTCGGGCTGAGAACCAATGCCTGGCCCGACCCACTCACCAGACAGGTCGCCAGTGCCGGCGGAGGCCCCGAAGTAGTAGCCGGTGGGCAGGCGCACTCCCGTGATGTCAATGCAGTTCTTCCACTCGTTCTTGTCCTCCAGATCTGTCATCACCTGCAGGGTCAGCACACTAAGCACCTCGCAGGACAGCAGCCTGTCCCCCTGAGCCTCTGTGGGATCGGCACAGGCCCATCAGCTGCCACTCCCACCGCCCAGCCGGCTCACCGTCAGACGGCCCCGGGAGTAGCGCACAGCCAGGAAGGTGTCGTGATCGCGGTTGCGGAAGTCAGCCGTGCAGCCCGCCAGCTCGGTCCAGCGCCCATCCTTGCTGTGGTCGTAGGACAGGGAGCCATTGTTCACCATCACCGAGATGTACGGGAACACGCGCTGGGACCAAGACACCGGTTACTCCACAAGCAGCCCAGCCTGTGGGGCGAGCAGGGGCACCCGCCACCCCAATCCCTGGAGGCTCCTCTCGTGCGGGGACCACGGAAGTCCCAGGGCCCTCTCCTCTAGCCAACTGCCCAGTCCTTCCTCTCCTGCTCAGCAGGAGACAGCGGGGCCTACCTCCGTGGTCTCATCATTGGGGTAGGTGTCTAGGAAGATGGCTAAGCCGTGGAAGTTATCTTTGCTTCCAAATACAGGCCCTAGAATTACAAGGAGATGCTCTCACAATGGGAGAAACGGGAGCTGTCCCATGGGTACCTGAAAGGCAAGCAATGCCAACGTGGGTGGGGGCAAGAGAGCCCAACTCAATGGCCATTCACCGAGAGAGAAGGGATAGTGAAAGGAGAAAGCTGAGGCTTTCTCCCGAGAAGTAGGGAGTCTAGGCATGTGACACAGAGGACTCAAGTCTGAAGGTTGAACTGTGAGGGGACTGAGGTAGGTGTCAGGTGTCAAGGGGGTGCCTGGCTTACAAAAAACAGTGAGCCACAAGAGACAGCCATACTCAGGAGGCTCTATCCTCCACACCAGGGGCAGCAAACACTCTGTGGAGGGCCACTGAGGAAACACCTCAGGGTCTGTGGACCACACGCAGTCACAGCCACACAGTCTTCATGTTTTGGCTTTTTTACAACATTGACTGTTTCGAATGGTAACACGAGGCCAACGAGGGTGTAGGGCTGAGCTGCAGGACCCAGCTGCTCCTCTCCCTCAGCAGCCTTCCTTCCAGAGCCAGGCTCCTTCTGGAGGCGCAGGACTTTATCCACGGGAGCAGCACTTTCCTAACGGGAGAAGAGACGCTGGGCCCCACGAGCCACAGGCAGCCCCACGCCATCTCCCTGGGGGGCCAGCAGCCATGCCCGTGCCCACCCCCTGCCTGGGGCCCCACAGGGCCCACCCGAGCAAGCACCGGCCCACCTGGCACGAGGCGGTCCCGGGTGTACCACAAGGCGATGCCGTCTCCATGGAGGTTCTTCTTCCCTGTGCCGTGGACTTTGAAGTGGACGTGCATTTCCCAGTCCTTGAGGAAGCAGGGCTGGAGGGAGAGCAGAACCGGCTGCTCAGAGCTCCCCGGGGCCCTCCAGCAAGCTGGAGGCAACCCCGCACGGCCCCTGCCCCACAGACCTCTCTTCCCTCCCCAGCGAAGACTGGGCACTCCTTGGCACAGGGCCACAAGTGCCACTGACCACAGACCCCTAAATGTTCTCAGCATGAAGGGAAGAGACTGCTGGGCACCAGGTGAGGTGGGGGAGGCCACAGTGTCCCGAGGCTGCCTGAGGCCCAGACCCCGCCAGCAGGCCCCAGGCTGCTCCTGAGCAGGTGGCCACCACACCGCTCACCCTCGTTACCAGCCAAATCCACCAGCCATTTCCTCTCCATCCCCGCTGCTCTTGCCCTGGAACCTTGTACAGAGGTTACTACTCCTATTTGAGCGACATATTTTACAGGAAAACAAATTCAGAGGTGTAACAACTTGTCCACAGCAGCTCAGTGGACTGTCTGATTCACGCCCAGGGCTTTCTGACTCCGAGAGCTCTGCTCTGCCTTCAGTACTTCCTGAGGCCTGCAGGCCTTTCACATAAATTGCACCAGCCCCTTTCTGGTCACCCACACCCGCTGCCTACCCTGCTAACCAGCCTTCCCAAGTGAGGAAAATCAGGCCAGGTCAGTGCTGCTGGGCCTCCAGCCCAGGTCCACCAGTTCACCTCCCTAGCCCAGCCTACGTGTGGTACCAGCGCTGGGGATGAGAGCTGGTCAGGGTCGTGCTCTGGGGCTCAAGGGCAGCACCGTGTGAGCTGGGGCAGGGATGGGCACTGCCTACGGCAAGGGAGAAAGCCTGGCCTTCCCCATCAGGAAGTCGCTTGTGAAAACTAAGGTGTCAACACACACGGTGACAAGTATCCACTTTCAGGAAATCTGCAGATGGGTATGTAAGCAAGTGATTAAACACCCATCAGAAAGCCAAACCCAAACAAGATGCTGACCTGTCAGATGGGCAACTGTGAAAAAGACCATTAACATCCAACGCAGATGAGGACGAAGAGAAATGAACACAGGAGTAAAGGAACATGAAGCAGTATTAATGATGGGTAATTCTGGGAGGGGGTATGGCGACTGTTTACCATGTTTGAATAACGTACAATAAACACGTTACTTCTGGAATCACAAAAAAATAAAAAATAAAAACACACTGTATCCCAACGTGAGCAATATGGTTCATTCATTCACTGATGCCAGACTCACCGCTCCAACTCTGGGTACCGGGAACCCAGATAACAAAACCTAGGCCGAGCCCCCGAGAGCACAAGAGAATGGAAGACATAGACTTGTGGGTAAGAGATGGAGGAAACAGTGAGAGAGACTAAGACTCATATAATTGGGATTCCCAAGTAAGATGTAAGAGATTAGGGCAAAGGAATATTTGAAGATGTCTAAGCACTTACTAAAGCTGATTCAAAGACATGCCACAAACTTTAAAAGTCCTACAAACCAAAGGAGATGACTAAAAAGAAAACCATAGTTAGGCACAAAAAAAGAAGGGAAGGATAGAGGAAACAAACAGTAAAAACAGTTTTTTAACATGAAAGTATTTTTTTCCCCGTGGCACAGCCCTAGGCAATCCTGAGAACTTGTGCCACAAAAGCATTTTTTCTTTCTTTTCAATTTCAACTTTTATTTTAGATACAGGGGCTCCATGTGCAGGCTACATGGGTATACTGCACCCAGGCAGAGAGAACATTACCCAATAGGTAGTTTTTCAAACCACGTCCTCCCCCATCTAGTTAGTCTGGAGTGTCTATTGTTCCCCCTAAAAACAGATCATCTTGGCCAGGTGCAGTGGCTCACGCCTATAATCCCAGCATTTTGGGAGGCCAAAGCAGGTGGATCACTTGAGGTTGAGACCAGCCTGGCCAACATGGTGAAACCCCGTCTCTACTAAAAATACAAAAATTAGCCAGGCATGGTGGTGCGTGCCTGTAATCCCAGCTACTTGGGAGGCTGAGGTGGGAGAACCACTTGAACTCGGGAGGTGGAGGTTGCAGTGAGCCGAGATTGCACCACTGCACTCCAGCCTGGACGACAGAGCGAGACTCTGTCTCAAAAAATAAATAAATAA
>NC_045437.1:113213097-113240598 GCF_002776525.5 Piliocolobus tephrosceles | reverse complement strand
GGGACTACAGGCGCCCACCACCACGCCTGGCTAATTTTTTTGTATTTTTAGTAGAGACGGGGTTTCACCGTGTTAGCCAGGATGGTCTCGATCTGCTGACCTTGTGATCTGCCCGCCTCGGCCTCCTAAAGTGCTGGGATTACAGGCTCATGAGCCATCGCGCCCGGCCTTTTTTTTTTTGAGACGGAGTTTCGCTCTTGTTGCCTAGGCTGGAGTGCAATGGAGTGATCTCGGCTCACCACAACCTCTGCCTCCCAGATTCAAGTGATTCTCCTGCCTCAGCCTTCTGAAGAGCTGGGATTACAGGCATGTGCCACCACGCCCAGCTGATTTTGTATATTTAGTAGAGATGGGATTTCTCCATGTTGGTCAGGCTGGTCTTGAACTCCCGACCTGAGGTGATCCGCCCGTCTCGGCCTCCGAAAGTGCTGGGATTACAGGCGTGAGCCACCGCACCCCACCATAAAAAAAAATGATAATAATCTTAAAGAAAAAGCAATCAGAGGGAAAAAAGAGACGACCCTCAAAGGAGCAATAATTAGCCTGATACCTGGCTTCACAACGGAAACAGTGGGAGCAAGAAGGCAGATGAATGATATGTTTGGAGATACAGGAAGGTAACAGACAGCATGGGATTCTATACTCAGCAAACGCATCCTTCAAGAATGAAGGTAAGGCCGGGCACGGTGGCTCAAGCCTGTAATTCCAGCACTTTGGGAGGCAGAGACGGGCAGATCACGAGGTCAGGAGATCGAGACCATCCTGGCTAACACGGTGAAACCCCGTCTCTACTAAAAAATACAAAAAACTAGCCGGGCAAGGTGGCGGGCGCCTGTAGTCCCAGCTACTCGGGAGGCTGAGGCAGGAGAATGGCGTAAACCTGGGAGGCGGAGCTTGCAGTGAGCCGAGATCAGGCCACTGCACTCCAGCCCTGGCGACAAAGCGAGACTCCGTCTCAAAAAAAAAAAAAAAAAAAGAATGAAGGTAAAATTAAGATATTTTGAGGCCAGGCGTGGTGGCTCACGCTTGTAATCCCAGCACTTTGGGAGGTCGAGGTGGGCGGATCACAAGATCAGGAGATGGAGACCATCCTGGCTAATATGGTGAAACCCCATCTCTACTAAAAATTACAACAAAAATTAGCTGGGCGTGGTGTCAGGCGCCTGTAGTCCCAGCTACTTGGGAGGCTGAGGGAGGAGAGTGGCGTGAACCCAAGAGGCGGAGCTTGTAGTGAGCCAAGATCGCACCACTGCACTCCAGCCTGGGCGACAGAGCAAGACTCCATCTCAAAAAAAAAAGGTATTTTGAGACAAACAAACAAAAACCAAAAGAATTCATTAGCAGACTCATGCTTTCATTCCAGGGAGAAAGAAAATGATCCCCCTCTAGATGTAAAGTCAGATTCCAGAAGGAATGAAGAACAACAAATACAGTGACTATAAGGGTGAAAATCTAAATATCTGACTACATAAAACAATGGGTTGTGTGATTTAAAACAGAAACAATTAAAATAAATGACAACAATAAATGGAGTTAAAGTCTGTTAGGATCCTTGCACTGTCCAGGAAGAAGGTAAAGGATATATTATCATTAGATTTTGGTAAAACACAAATGCCTACTTTAAATTCTAGGGTGACCACTTAAAATTGAGAAAAGAGCATATAACTTTCAAGCTAATAGAAGAGGAAAAATAGGATAATAAAAATTAACCTAAAAGTAGAGAGAAAAATGAACAGAGAATAGGCAATTTGAATATAAAGAGTAAGATAGCAGATTAAACCCAAATGTATCACCATTTCATTAAATGTAAATGGACTAAATGCTAAATAAAAAAAACAAAACCAAGGCCGGGCGCGGTGGCTCAAGCCTGTAATCCCAGCACTTTGGGAGGCCGAGACGGGCGGATCACAAGGTCAGGAGATCGAGACCATCCTGGCTAACACTGCGAAACCCCGTCTCTACTAAAAAATACAAAAAAACTAGCCGGGCGAGGTGGCAGGCGCCTGTAGTCCCAGCTACTCCGGAGGCTGAGGCAGGAGAATGGCGTAAACCCGGGAGGCGGAGCTTGCAGTGAGCTGAGATCCGGCCACTGCACTCCAGCCCGGGCGACAGAGCGAGACTCCGTCTCAAAAAAAAAAAAAAAAAAAAAAAAAAAAAAAAAAAAAAAAAAAAACAAAACCAAAGGGCACCTAGGATCTCTGTATTATTTCCTATAACTGCATGTGAATTTATAATTATGTCAAAATAGAGAGTTTCATTTGAAAAGTAAAGAGGCCAGGTGCAGTGGCTCATACCTATAGTCCCAGCACCTTGGAAGGCCATCATGGGAGGCTTGCTGAGCCAAGGAGTTCAAGACCAGCCTGGGCAACATAGCAAGACCCCATCTCTATAAAAAAAAAATAATAAGTATATAAAGGATCAGAGATCTAAACTTAAGAGCTAAAACCTGGCCAGTTGCGGTGGCTCACACCTGTAATCTGAAACACTTTGGGAGGCTGAGGCAGGTGGATCACCAGAGCTCAGAAGTTCAAGACTAGCCCAGGTAACATGGTGAAAACTCATCTCTACAAAAAAAACACGAAAATCAGCTAGGCCTGACTGCACATGCCTGTAGTCCCAGCTACTTGTGGGGCTGAGGCAGGAGGATCACATGAGCTGGAGAGGTCAAGGCTGCAGCTTTGAGCCGTGTTCATGCCACGGCACTCCAGCCTGGGCAACAAAATGAGATCTTGCCTCAAAAAACAATAAACAAAAAAACCCATCAAAACTCTTAGAAGAAAATCTAGGGAAAAATGGTCATGACAATGGATTTAGTAATGATTTCTTGGATATAGCACCAAAAACACAGACCAAAAAAAAAAAAAAAGATAAATTGGACTTCACCTAAATTAAAAACTTTTGTACATCAAAGAACATGACCAAAAGAGTGAAAAGACAACCCACAGAATGGGAGAAAATATTTGCAAATCACACATCTGATAAGGGATTAATATCCAGAATATATAAAGAAACCCTAGGCCAGGCACGGTGGCTCATGCCTCTAATCTCAACACTTTGGGAGGCCGAGGCGGGTGGATCACGAGGCCGGGAGATCGAGACCATCCTGGCTAACACGGTGAAACCCTGTCTCTACTAAAAAAAAAAAGAAAAAAAAGTTAGCTGGGCATGGTGATGGGCGCCTATAGTCCCAGCTACTTGGGAGGCTGAGGCAGGAGAATGGCGTGAACCCAGGAGGCGGAGCTTGTAGTGAGCCGAGATCATGCCACTGCACTGCAGCGTGGGCAACAGAGCAAGACTGTCTCAAAAAAAACAAAAAAAAAGAAACCCTAAAAAATTGACCAAAAAAAATCCAACTCAAAAACACACAATAGACATGAATAGACATTTCTCCAGAGAAGACATACAAATGGTCACTAAGTATAACAAAATGCTCAACATCATTAGCCATTAGGGAAGTGCAAATAAAAACCATGAGATGCCACTTCACAACCATTGGAATGGTTATTTTTTTTAAATTATTATTATTATTTTTTGAGACAGAGTCTCACTCTGTCACCCAAGCTGGAGTGTAATGGCATGATCCCAGCTCACTGCAACCTCCGCCTCCTGGGTTCAAGCAATTCTCCTGGCTCAGCCTCCCAAGTAGCTGGGATTACAGGCGTGCGCCACAATGCCCAGCCAATTTTTTTGTATTTTAGTAGAGACTGGGTTTCACCACGTTGCCCAGGGTAATTCTGAACTCCTGAGCTCAGCCAATCCACCTGCCTCGGCCTCCCAATGTGCTGGGATTACAAGCATGAGCCACTGCACCGGGCCTGAAACGGTTATTATTTTAAAAATAAATAAGGCTGGGCGTGGTGGTTCATGCCTGTAATCCCAGCACTTTGGTAGGCCAATGCGGGCGGATCACGAGGTCAAGAGATCAAGACCATCCTGGCCAACATGGTGAAACCCTATCTCTACTAAAAATACAAAAATTAGCTGGGCGGGGTGGCGGGCGCCTGTAATCCCAGCTACCTGGGAGGCTGAGGCAGAAGAATCACTTGAACCTGGGAGGCAGAGGTGCCAGTGAGTCGAGATCACGCCACTGCACTTCAGCCTGGCGACAAAACGAGACTTCATCTTAATAAACAAACAAACAAACAAATAAATAAAAACGAATGTTGGCAAGGATGTGGAGAAATTGGAATCCTTGTGCACTCCTGGTGGGAATGTAAAATAGTGCGGTTGCTATAGAAAACGGTTTGGTAGTCCTCAAAAAATTAAAAATAGAATGACCATATGATCCAGAGATTCTCCTTCCTGGGTATATACCCAAAAGAACTGAAAGTAGGATTCAGACAGATACCTGTATACCAGCGTTCACAGCAGCACTATTCACACTGGCAAAAGATGGAAACAACCCAAATGTCCACTACGAACAGATGAATGAATGCACAGAATGTGGTCTAGAGAGACACACACACGCAGACACACGAATATTACTCAGCAACAAAAAGGAATGCAGTACTGATATATACTACAGTATGGAGGAACCCTGAAGATATGCTCAGTAAAATGAGTCAGACAAAGAAGACAAATATTGTATGCCTCCATCTATATGAGATGCCTAGAACAGTCAAATTCAGAGAGATGAGGTAGAATGGTGGTTACCAGGGACTGTGGGGATGGCAGTGATTGTTAAATGGTAGAGAGGTTCAGCTGGGATGAGGAAAGAGTTCTGGAGAGGGATGGTGGTGATGGCTACACAGCAATGTGAATGCACTTAATGCCACTGACCTGTATACTTAAAAATGGTTAAAATGGGTCAGGCGCAGTAGCTCATGCCTATAATACCAGCACTTTGGGAGGCCAAGCCGGGAGGATTGCTTGAGGCCATGAGTTCGAGATCAGCCCGGACAGCATAGTGAGAACCCATCTCTACAAAAAAAAAAAAAAAAAAAAAAAAAAATTAGCCAGGCACAGGAGCATATGCCTTGTAATCCCAGCTACTCAGGAGACTACGCAGGAGGGATCACTGGAGTCCAGGAGTTAGAGGTTGCAAAGAGCTAGGATTGTGCCACTGCACTCCAGCCTGGGTGACAGAGCAAGACCCTGTCTCTAAAAAAAAAAAAAAGTTTAATTTTAAAAACTGGTTACAAAAAAAACGTTTAATTTTAAAAACTGGTTGCTTTTTTTTTTTTTTATTAAGAAAACCAAAAAAACAAAGAACAGGGTCTTAATCTGTCACCTAGGCTGGAATGCAATGGTGTGATCATGGCTCACTTTGTTACATACTTTTTTTTTTTTTTTGAGACAGAGTCTTGCTCTGTCACCAGACTGGAGTGCAGTGGTGTGATCTCAGCTCACTGTAACCTCTGCCTCCCTAGTTCAAGGGATTCTCCTGTCTCAGCCTCCCAAGTAGCTGGGATTACAGGCACATGCCACCACAACTAGCTAATTCTGTGTATTTTTAGTAGAGACAGGGTTTCACCGTGTTGGCCAGGATGGTCTTGATCTCCTGACCACGTGATCCACCTACCTCAGCCTCCCAAAGTGCTGAGATTACAGGCGTGAGTCACCGCGCCCAGCCTGTGTTACATACATTTTATCACAATAGAAATATTTCAGACATTTGGCCAGATGCGGTGGCTCACACCATAATCCCAGCACTTTGGGAGACAAGCAGGCAGATCACCTGAGGTCGGGAGTTCAAGACCAGCCTGACCAACATGGTGAAACCTCGTCTCTATAAAAATACAAAAATTAGCCGGGTGCGGTGGCAGGCACCTGTAGTCCCAGCTACCAGGGAGGCTGAGGCAGGAGAATCACCTGAACCCAGGAGGCAGAGGCTGCAGTGAGCTGAGATCACGCCACTGCACTCCAGCCTGGGCAAGAGTGAAACCCTGTCTCCACAAAAAAAAAACAAAAAAAACAAATATCTGAGAAATTTAATTTTCTTGCATGTGCAGATACATAAGTACAACAGTCAAAACATTTTTTTAGATAGCCATTACATCTTTTAAATGCCATTGTTAGGCTGGGCGCAGTGGGCTCATGCCTGTAATCCCAGCAGTCTGGGAGGCCAAGGTGGGTGGACTGCTTGAGCCCAGAGTTCACGACCAGGCTAGGCAACATGGCGAAACTCCACTTCTACCAAAAAAAAAAAAAATTAGCCAGGCATGGTGGTGTGCGCCTGTAGTCCCAGCTACTCAGGAGGCTGAGGTCTGAGGTGGGAGGATCACGCCCAGGAGACCGAGGCTGCAGTGAGCCATGATCACACCATTGCATTCCAGCCTAGGTGACAGATTAAGACCCTGTTCTTTGTTTTTTTGGTTTTCTTAATAAAAAAAAAAAAAAAGCAAGCCACCGTTTCAATGTCAATGTGTAGCCTACTGAAGAAAATAGTTTCATAAATTAATGGATTTAAAGATTTAAAAAAAGGTTAAAATGGTAAATTTTATGTTATATGAATTTACAACAAAAATAACGCCCCTGAAACCTAGTAATAAGCCATTTAAAAGAAAAAACCCTAAAACATAAAGAAATGGGAAAAAGTAAAAGGACAGAAAAACCATGCTATGCAAACACTAACCAAAAGCTTCTACTCTTTGAGGAAGACACGGTCACAGGTGGTGCAGAGCTGTGGTCCGCCCGCTCCTGCTCCTGCCTGAGCACTGTTTGCTCTGGCTGAGGAACAAGTTAGTCAGGAAGCCTTGTAGCAGCCATGGCATTTATTTGTTTATTTATTTTATTTTATTTTATTTTATTTTTTTTTGAGACAGAGTCTCGCTGTCACCCAGGCTGGAGTGCAGTGGTGTGATCTCGGCTCACTGCAACCTCTTCCTCCCCGGTTCAAGCAATTCTCCTGCCTCAGCCTTCCAAGTAGCTGGGACTACAGGCACCCGCCACGACGCCCGGCTAATTTTTGTATTTTTAGTACGGACAGGGTGTCACCTTGTTGGCCAGGATGGTCTCGAGCTCCTGACCTCGTGATCCGCCCGCCTCGGCCTCCCAAAGTGCTGGGATTACAGGCGTGAGCCACCACACCCAGCCTAATTTTTGTATTTTTAGTAAAGACAGGGTTTCACCATGTTGGCCAGGAAGGTCTTAAACTCTTGACCTCAGGTAATCTGCCTGCTTTGGCCTCCCAAAGTGCTGGGATTACAGGCGTGAGCCACTGCACCTGGCCTACCCATGGCTTTAAAAATACCAGAAAAAAACCCATGGAGCCAGAGGTGACAGTTCACTGAATCGGAATCACTTTAATGAGTTGCAATGTAAACTCCCCAGAGAAGGTGTGTGCTGACTTGATCAGAGGAGCAAAGGGAAACAATCTTAAAGTGAAAGGACCAGCTGGGATGCCTAAAAAGGCTTCGAGAATCACAAGAAAAACTCTTTGTGAAGGTTCCAACACATGGGATCTTTTCCAGATGAGAATCCACAAGTAGCTCACTGACCTGCACAGTCCTTCTGAGATTAAGCGGACTCCTTCCATCAGTATTGAGCCAGGAATTGAGGTGGCAGTCACCATTACAGATATTTAAAGTCGACTATTTTAATAAATTGATTACTGGTTGTTTAAAAAAAAAAAAAAAGCAAGCTTCTGTAGCTATACCAATAACAAAATTAAAAAGGGGTTCTTAATGATAAAAGATTCCATTTACCTAGAGATATAATAAACCTAAGTGTTTGAATGCACCTAATTTGGCCTCAAAACATATAAAACAGAAACTGACAGAACTACAAAGATGCAGACAAATCCATACACAGAAATTTTTTAACACTTTTTTTTTTGAGATGGGGTTTTACTATGTTGCCTGGGCTGGTTTTGAACTCCTTGGCTCAAGCAATCCTCCTGCCTCAGCCTCCCCAGTATGTGGGACTTACAGGCACATGTCACCTTGCCCAGTCACACACAGAAAGTTTTAACAAAGTTCTCTTAGTAACTAATAAAAGCAAGCAGACAAAAATATGAGGAAGGCTATAGAAGATCTGAACTCAATCTTAACCCTGGCTGCACGGCAGACCCACCTGGGAAGCTAAAGAACCTAAATGGCACACTGTAGTCAACAACTAGAGAATCCACATTCACAAGCACAAACAGAACGCTTCCAAAAAACCTAACCATGATGCACTTCCATCAGCTATCTAACAATAATAAACAATTTTAAAAGATAACTAAAATAGACCCTATATATTTGAAAACTTTAAAAAAATATATCTCACATATACAAAAGGCAGCCCAGAAACCAAATTTCAAATGGTCTCTGGTGCCCAGGAGTTTTCTGCACCTGGGGACAACATCCTGAAGAAAGACCAGGCTGCTGAGAGGCTGACCTCAGAGCGGAAGGGCAACTGAGTGAGGGAGGTGGGAAAGGAAAACCCACACACCCATTCCCAGCATGTTCACAGGGAAGCTGGCTTCAGGAATGAGCACACGAGACAGTGGAGGACCTGGAAACTGACACCTCCAGGACTATGCAGGCCTTAGAAAGTCTCCATGACCCCGGATTAAAAGTGCAGATTAGCAGAGACATACTATGATACAGACAATAGAAGGCCTCTGGCCTCTGGAGGATCTTAAGCGGCAAGGCACAGGCTGGAAATGATTCGGAAGCTGCTTCTAGGGACAAACATGACATGACCACAGTTCTTAACCCACAGCAAACCCACCTGGGGCTCAGAAAGATTAATGCCATGGTCCTACACCAGGCCAATTACATCAGAATCACCTGGCAATAAGAGGCTATTTTACAGTTAAGCAGTTTCCACATCTCTGCTTGCAATGAAACAGAATGCAGATGTAATCAACAGTCAGCTGAAAGATCATCCAAAGTTTTGATAAAAGATCACTGCATGACGTTGGGTTTATAAACCAAAGAAGATCCAAGTATTCAGTGACGCTGCTCTACCAAAACTCCCTCTGTGCCAGGCACAGTGGTGGTGAGCACCCGTGTCCCAGATACTCAGAGGCTGAGGTGGGAAGACGGTTTGAGTCCAAGAGTTCAAGACAAGACTGGGCAAAATAGTAAGATCCTACCTCTAACAGAAATTTAAAATTTAAAAAATAACCCTATCTCCATCTACTACTTAAGAGAACACAGTTTCTCAGAATTCATGTATATAAAAACAAAAAGTAGAAGTGGTACTGACCTTGTCTGACAATAGTATTCATTCAGATGGGGGTGGGGGAGTGACATCCCACTAAGATCTCACGTGTCAAAAAATGTTTACTTTTGCATAATAATTATTCAAAACCTGTGTAATGCATTTACTTTTATCAAATGGGTACAGATAATTATAATAATCCCAAATAAAATATTAAAACTTAGTTTCACCCTCTCAATGAAATTAAAAAGTTTAAATCATATTTATTTTACTTGCAGAAGAACATGGTAGGCTAATGAATAACATTTTCAAGCATTAAATATATTGCATTAGGATAAAATTCTGTGTGGAAATGAAAATACAAGTTCAATTAAAAAACTGATGTACTGGCCAGGCACAGTGGCTCACACCTGTAATCCTAGCACTTTGGGAGGCCAAGGTGGGCAGATCACTTGAGGCCAGGAGTTCGAGACCAGCCTCACAAACATGGCAAAACTTCATCTCTACTAAAAATACAAAAAATTAGCTGGACATGGCAGTGTGCGCCTGTAATCCCAGCTACTCAGGAGGTTGAGGCAGGAGAATTGCTTGAACCCGTGAGGTGGAGGTTGCAGTGAGCTGAGATCGCACCACTGCACTCCAGCCTGGGCAACAGAGCATGACTCTGTCTTAAAAAAAAAAAAAAAACCTCCACTAAAAATACAAACACTAGCTGGGCATGGTGGTGCACACATGTAATTCCAGCTACTCAGGGGGCTGAGGCAGAAGAATCACTTGAACCAGGGAGGCAGAGGTTGCAGTGAGCTGAGACTGCGCCACTGCACTCCAGCCTGAATGATAGAACAAGACTCCCGTCTCAAAAAAAAAAAAAAAAAAGTGGATATCAAATTGCAATATTTAGATTCCACTGAATGCTTAAAATACTGAACAGTTTCATTTTAAAATGTCAATATTTAAAATATGCTGTCATCCTTTGCAAATATTTAAACCTAATGACAAACAATTTTTGATGCCACTTTTAAAAAGTTTGCTACAACAGAAAAAAAAGCTTAAAGACTACTGCCGCAGCCTCCGCACAAGACCCCCAAAAGGATAGGGCTTGAGCAGCCTCCCCAGGTCCTGTGCTGCAGCCACCAGGCACTTAAGAGTTCTAGTCACCTCTGAGCCACTCCTTCATCTAGACCACCCCACCCCCGCACCATAGCAGGAGCTATTTTATGGCTGCTCGGAAGACAGCAGGTGTTCAGGGAATGTTTGCCTGAGTGCAGGCCTCTCCTGGATGGAGTGAATGAAGGAGCTAAAAAAGGGGAAAGTTGAGGAAGCATCTCTCCAGCTCATTAAAGGAAGAGGCAGTTCTTGGGAAACACTGAACAGAAATTTCTGATTTCCAAGCAATTTATTTCGGGAATTTACAGGAAGCACTCCAAATGTTTCAGGAATATCAGCAGAGTCAAACAGAAAGGTGGAGGAAGGCAAAACAATTGTATTCCAGACTGAAAATCTGATGAAAGCAAGTGCAGAAGCCTCTCAGTCCTGTGACATCTCAAGCCACTGATGATGCTAACCATCAGCTATCAACAACCAAAATTTAAGCCACTGTCTTAGATGTGTCTATGACTTGTGGCTAATCCTGATTTCTACAGTTCCGGTACGATTTGCACCTTGCTTCAAAATAATAATAATAATAATGCTATACTGAACTCATTTCCATGAAAAATATAAGGCTGCATTATCATTTCTTTAGAATATCTGAAAGCCCTAAGACAGAATAATGTGACAGAATGTGACTCGGGGGAGACAGGGTGGTTAATGAAGAAGTGTCTGCGTGGGTGGCACTTGAATTGAGACTTAACAGATGAGAAAGAACCAAGCAGGCATGAGGAGCCAGTAGGCAGTGTCCCAGACAGAGGGAACAACAGGTGCAAAGGTCCTGAGGCAAGAAGGCAGCCAGGGAGGCTGGAACAAAATTAACAGAGAGAACTGACTGGAGATGCACCAGCGGCCAGATTGTGCAGACATAATGCATGCTTACCCCTTCACAGGGGACTCCAGGCTCTGAGGATCAGAGTGAAAGCTGAAGAAAGTATTCCCAGATGCCACTAACAGCAGTGTGGAGGCTCGGGGCAGGAAGGAGAGGAGGAGCTGAGGGGACGGGCAGACCAGGCAACACAAAGACAGTGTGGGTTCCCAGAACTAAACAAGAAAGTCAACCAGCAGGGACCAGAGAGCACGGTGATGGAGAAAAATAGAACACTGGCCAACAGCTTAAGCCATGGGAAGGGTTGAGATCAGGCAAGCTGGGGCAGGAGCAGGTCCCGCTCCAAGCTGTAACCCAGCCCCAAATTCTTCTTCTTTCCCCTTTTTCTTCACCTTGACTGCCTCAGTGTGGAGTCTGTGTAGCAGCTGTCATTTGCCACTGCTCACATATTACATACTACATACTGTGGGGCAAAGGTCACAGGCACTAAAACTGCCCACAGGTCCAGTCCCTCCACGCTACTGATGACAAGACCCTCAACCAAGCACTGGAAAAGGGGTTCTAAGGGGTTCCTCCACTATCCAGGTGAAGAGTCAAGTACATCGAGTGAACTGCTGGGCTGAGATCAGAGAAATCAGAGTTTAAATACTGTTTATGTCATTTGCTAGCTGTGTTATTTTTGTATAGTTATGAAAGCCATGTATTTCAAACAGCTTGTTTGAAAATTAAATGCAATAAGGCATGGCAAGGTCAGTGCCTAACACACAGCAAAACACCCAATAAAGATCCAGTTCGCTCGGTTTTTCCCACTACTGAGGGGGTTCAAGTCAGACAGCCTGACAGTTCCACTACTTTCTGGCTATGTAACTTTGGGTAAGACACTTTCAAACCCGAGTCTTAGCTTCTTAGTGGGTAAAATGGAGATAACATTACTCATCTCGCATGGCTTTTAAAGGAAGTGAGGAGGATGAAAATTGTCAAGCTCAGCTCCCGACACATAGGAAGTACACAATACCCATCGCCTCTCATTATTGGTGGGTGTGACCAAGATGAGGAAAAGGCCAGGGACGGAGGTGCAAACCTACAAACCAAGCTGGGGTCTCTGCTGTTCGGGAGGCAGGGCCTATCGTCTTGAGAACCACTCACCTGGTGGTTCCAAATAGAGCCCTCTTTGCTGCGCTCGTCAGGGGTCAGACGTACGTACTGGCTCGTGAGCATAGTACTGCCCTGGAAGTCCCAGAGGGGCATAGAGCTGGAACCGACCCCTGTGGGAAGAGACAGGTGCTAAGAAGCCACCCCAGGACTGACCTCGCCAGAGGCAGGAGACCCACAGAGGTGCTCTGCTCAGGAGAAACGGCACGCCTTCCCCCAGCCATGTTCAGCCTCGCCCTCACCCTTCACTCATTCCCACCCCAAGGGCTTCACCTTGGTAGGGCTTAATGAGCGAATGCTCCCGCTTGAGATGTTCACTGTTGCCGTCAGTTATATCCGCAGTCACAGACCCCAGCAACAAAAGAAGAAAGAGAGGTGTAGTGGGGCCGGGGCCGGGGCCGGGAAGCCCAGGCCTTCCCAGGCACCGCCGGCCCCAGCCCCAACGGCAAATCCAGCCTTCCGCCGCCATTCTCCTCTCCTCTCGGCCACTTCCGCCCTAGAAGTTCCGCCTTCCGGGTGTCCCATCTAATGGCCTCCGGCCGGAAGCTCTTCAACTTTAGTGTCACCAGGGAGTCAAAAAGCAAAGCCCGCGCAGCAGAGGGGGCGGCAGCTGCATTGGTCGGGCAGCCTCTCATCCTGGCTGAGTGCAGTTCCATCTCCTTAGAGGCTCCAAGGCACAGGCCGGCCAGCCCCAGCAATGGGTTCTTACGAGCGACAAGAGCTGTAACCAGTCACGGAACAGCACGTTAGGCTTGCGAGCCAATGAGGAGCAGAGGGATGGTTGGAGCCGGCGGGAGCGCGAGGGCCGTCCCTGACTCGCGGCATGCTGGAATTTGTAGTTTTTATTGGTCGCTCTAATGGGCCAGGATGCGGGAAGACTAGGATGTCCTGGGCTTCTGGCTGCAAGTTCAGTCTCTGGAATAACCTTTTCTAGTCCTGGAGAAAGGAGCTCTGAATTGAAGGCGGAGTCCTGAATTCCAGCTCTTGGCCTCCCCGGTGGCCCTGGGCAAGCCTTTAAGCAGTGCTTGCCGTCAGGCGCCCCAGCTTCGCGCCTTTGGACACTCAGAATTCCCAGTTATTTGAGGGCCTCCACTACCCTCAACTCCTCAGGCCTAGTCGGGTTGAAGCAACAGGAACAGACACAGATCCTGGCCTGGGACCCCAGTGATTGCTGGATCATCCCTATGCAAAAGAACGCAGTGCGCGGTACAGCAAGAAGCATCCGTGAAAGGCCCAGGAAAGCTGTGAATCAGAGGTGGAAAATGTCAGGCCTCTGAGCCCAAGCCAAGCCATCGCATCCCCTGTGACTTGCACGTATACGCCCAGATGGCCTGAAGGAACCGAAGAATCACAAAAGTGAAAATGCCCTGCCCCGCCTTAATTGATGACATTCCACCACAAAATAAGTGAAAATGGCCGGTCCTTGCCTTAAGCAATGACATTATCTTGTGCCTGGCTCATCCTGGCTCAAAAAGCTCCCCCACTGAGCACCTTGTGACTCCCACTCCTGCCCGCCAGAGAACAACCCCCCTTTGACTGGAATTTTCCTTTACCTACCCAAATCCTATAAAACAGCCCCACACTTATCTCCCTTCGCTGACTATCTTTTCGGACTCAGCCCGCCTGCACCCAGGTGATTAAAAAGCTTTATTGCTCACAAAAAGCCTGTTTGGTGGTCTCTTCACACGGACGCTCATGACATTGTGGTGCCATGACTCAGATCGGGGGACCCCCCCCTCCCTTGGGAGAGCAATCCCCTGTCCTCCTGCTCTTTGCTCCGTGAGAAAGATGCACCTATGACCTCGGGTCCTCAGACCCACCAGCCCAAGGAACATCTCACAAACATCTCACCAATATTAAATCGGTAAGCGGCCCCTTTTTACTCTGTTCTCCAACCTCTCTATCTCTCAACCTCTTTCATCTTTCAATCTTGACACCACCCTTCAATCTCTCCCTTCTCTTAATTTCAATTCCTTTCATTTTCTGGTAGAGACAAAGGAGACACGTTTTATCTGTGGACCCAAAATGCCGGTGCCGGTCACAGACTGGGGAAGGTAGCCTTCCCTTGGTGTTTAATCATTGCAGGGACGCCTCTCTGATTACTCACCCATGTGTCAGAGGTGTCTGACCACGCTGCAGGGACACCTGCCTTGGTCCTTCACCCTTAGCGGCAAGCCCCGCTTTTCTGGGGGAGGGGCAAGCACCCCAATCCCCTTCTCTGCTTTTCTAGGGGAAGGGCAAGTACCCCGACCCCTTCTCTCCCTGTTTCTACCCTTTCTCTGCTTTTCTAGGGGAAGGGCAAGCACCCTGACCCCTTCTCTCCCTGTTTCTACCCCTTCTCTGCTTTTCTGGGGGAGAGGCAAGAACCCCGACCTCTTCTTTTTGTGCCCCAACCTCTTCTTTTTGTGCCCCAACCTTTTTGCACCCCCTCTTATTTTTCTGCCCCAACCCCTTATTTCTGCGTCCCGACCCCTTTCCCGCTTTTCTGGAGGGCAAGAACCCCCGAACTCCTTCTCTCCGTATCACTACTCTTTCTTTTCTCTGGGCTTGCCTCCTTCACTATGGGCAACATTCCACCCTCCATTCCTCCTTCTCCCTTAGCCTGTGTTCTCAAGAACTTAAAACCTCTTCAACTCACACCTGACCTAAAACCTAAATGCCTTATTTTCTTCTACAATGCCGCTTAACCCCAATACAAACTCGACAGTAGTTCCAAATAGCCAGAAAACGGCCCTTTCGATTTTTCCATCCTACAAGATCTAAATAATTCTTGTCGTAAAATGGGCAAACGGTCTGAGGTGCCTGACGTCCAGGCATTCTTTTACATATTGGTCCCTCCCTAGTCTCTGTTCCCAATGCCACTCGTCCCAAATCTTCCTTCTTTCCTTCCTGCCTGTCCCCTCAGTCCCAACCCCAAGCGTCGCTGAGTCTTTCTAATCATCCTTTTCTACAGACCCATCTGACCTCTGCCCTCCTCGCCAGGCCACGCTAGGTCCCAATTCTTCCTCAGCCTCCGCTCCCCTACCCTATAATCCTTTTATCACCTCCCCTCCACACACCTGCTCTGGCTTACAGTTTTGTTCCGCGACTAGCCCTCCCCCACCTGCCCAGCAATTTCCTCTTAAAAAAGTGGCTAGAGCTAAATAAAAGCATAGTCAAGGTTAATGTTCCTTTTTCTTTATCCGACCCCTCCTAAATCAGTTAGCGTTTAGGCTCTTTTTCATCAAATATAAAAAACTTAGCCCAGTTCATGGCCTGTTTAGCAGCAACCCTGAGACGCTTTTCAGCCCTAGACCCTGAAAGGTCAGAAGGCCGTCTTATTCTTAATATGCATTTTATTTTATTACCCAATCTGCTCCTCACATTAAATAAAGCTCCAAAAATTAAATTCCGACCCTCAAACCCCACAATAGGACTTAATGAACCTCGCCTTCAAGGTGTACAGTAATAGAGTAGAGGCAGCCAAGTAGCAACTTATTTCTGAGTTGCAATTCCTTGCCTCCACTGTGAGACAAACCCCAGCCACATCTCCAGCACACAACTCCAAACACCTGGGCCGCAGCTGCCAGGGGTTCCTCCAGAACCTCCTCCCCCAGGAGCTTGCTACAAGTGCCGGAAATCTGGCCACTGGGCCAAGGAATGCCCACAGCCCGGGATTCCTCCTAAGCCATGTCCCATCTGTGCGGGACCCCGCTGGAAATCGGACTGTCCAACTCGCCCAGCAGCCACTCCCAGAGCCCTGGAGCTCTGGCCCAAGGCTCTCTGACTGACTTCTTCCCACACCTTCTCGGCTTAGCAGCTGAAGATTGACGCTGCCCCATCGCCTCAGAAACTTCCTGGACCATCACAGACGCTTTGGGTAACTCTTACAGTGGAAGGTAAGTCCGTCCCCTTCTTAATCAATACGGAGACCACCCACTCCACATTACCTTCTTTTCAAGGGCCTGTTTCCCTTGCCTTCATAATTGTTGTGGGTATGGACGGCCAGGCTTCTAAACCTCTGAAAACTCCCCAACTCTGGTGCCAACTTGGACAACACTCTTTTATGCATTCCTTTTTAGTTATCCCCACCTGCCCAGTTCGCTTATTAGGCCAAGACATTTTAGCTAAATTATCTGCTTACCTGACTATTCCTAGGCTACAGCCACACCTCATTGCTGCCTTTTCCCCCAGTTCAAAGCCTCCTTCACATCCTCCCCTAGTATTCCCCCACCTTAACCCACATCATGCACCCCTTACCATCTCATTAAAACCTAATCACGCTTACCCCACTCAATGCCAATATCCCATCCCGCAGCACACTTTAAAAGGATTAAAGCCTGTTATCACTCGCCTGCTACAGCATGGCCTTTTAAAGCCTGTAAACTCCCCTTGCAGTTCCCCCATTTTACTGTCCTAAAACCAGACAAGGCTTACAGGTTAATTCAAGATCCGCACCTTATCAACCAAATTGTCTATCCACCCCGTAGTGCCAAATCCATATACTCTCCTGTTCTCAATACCTCCCTCCACAACCCAGTATTCTGTTCTGGATCTCAAACATACTTTCTTTGCTATTCCTTTACACCCTTCATCCCAGCCTCTCTTCGCTTTCACTTGGACTGACCCTGACACCCATCAGACTCAGCAAATGACCTAGGCTGTACTGCTGCAAGGCTTCACAGACAGCCCCATTACTTCAGTCAAGCCCAAATTTCTTCCTCATCTGTTACCTATCTCAGCATAATTCTCATAAGCACACACTTACTCTCCCTGCTGAGCGTGTCTGGCTAATCTCCCAAACCCCAGTCCCTTCTACAAAACAACAACTCCTTTCCTTCCTAGGCATGGTTAGTGCAGACAGAATTTTTACACAAGAGCCAGGACTGCGTCCTGTAGCCTTTCTGTCCAAACGACCTTACTGTTTTAGCCTAGCCCTCATGTCTACGTGCAGCGGCTACCACTGCTTTAATACTGTTAGAGGCCCTAAAAATCACAAACTATGCTCAACTCTCTACAGTTCTCATAACTTCCAAACTCTATTTTCTTCCATCGCTCGGGACAATGCTTATGCTGATAAGTTAGCTAAAAAAGCAGCCAGTGTTCCAACTTCTATCCCTCACCGCAGTTTTCCTCCTTCACATCGGCCACTCCCACCTCCCCTGCTAAAACTTCCACCTATCAATCTCTTCCCACACAAGGCAAATGGTTCTTAGACCAAGGAAAATATCTCCTCCCAGCCTCACAGGCCCATTCTATTCTGTCGTCATTTCATAACCTCTTCCATGTAGGTTACAAACCGCTGGCCTATCTCTTAGAACCTCTCATTTCCTTTCCGTCATGGAAATCTATCCTCAAGGAGATCACTTCTCAGTGTTCCATCTACTATTCTATTGCCCCTCACTACACATCAAGCTTGGGGATTTGCCCCTGACCAGGATGGGCAAATTGGCTTTACTCACATGTCAGAAAACTAAAATACCTCTTGGTCTAGGTAGACACTTTCACTGGATAAGTAGAGGCCTTTCCCACAGGGTCTGAGAAGGCCACCACGGTCATTTCTTCTCTTCTGTCAGACATAATTTCTCGGTTTGGCCTTCTTAACTCCATACAGTCTGATAACGTACCAGCCTTTATTAGTCAAATCACCCAAGC
Organism: Piliocolobus tephrosceles; assembly: GCF_002776525.5. Taxonomy (NCBI): domain Eukaryota; kingdom Metazoa; phylum Chordata; class Mammalia; order Primates; family Cercopithecidae; genus Piliocolobus; species Piliocolobus tephrosceles. The sequence goes on along the minus strand of NC_045437.1, from coordinate 113,222,744 downwards.
AGTTTCTCAGGCTCTCGGTATTCAGTGAAACCTTTATATCCTGTACCGTCCTCAATCTTCAGGAAAGGTAGACAGACTAATGGTCTTTTAAAAACACACCTCACCAAGCTCAGTCACCAACTTAAAAAAGACTAGACAATACTTTTACCACTTTACCTTCTCAGAATTCAGGCCTGTCCTCGGACTGCTATAGGTTCCAGCCCATTTGAGCTCCTGTGTGGACACTCCTTTTTATTAAGTCCCAGTCTCATTCCAGACACCAGACCAACTTGGACTGCACCCCAAAAAACTTGTCATCCCTACTAACTTCTCTCTAGTCATACTCCTATTCACCGTTCTCAACTACTCATAAATGCCCTGCTGGTGTTTACGCTGCTAGTTTACACTGTGTCTCCAAGCCATCACAGCTGATATCTCCTAGTGCTACCCCAAACCGCCACTCTAAATTCCCTCTTAAAGTAAATAAATAATCTTTGCTAGCAAGGCTATGCTGAGCCTCCTTAAGCACTCTCTAATTAGATGTCCTAGGTCCTCCCAATTCTTAGTCCTTTAATACCTGTTTTCTCTCCTTCTCTTATTCAGACCTTGTGTCTTCCATTTAGTTTTTCAATTCATACAAAACCGCATCCGGGCCATCACCAATTATTCTATGTGACAAATGCTCCTTCTAACAACCCCACAATATCGCCTCTTACCACAAGATCTCCCTTCAGCTTAATCTCTCCCACTCTAGGTTCCCACGCCACCCCTAATCCTGCTTGAAGCAGCCCTGAGAAACATAGCCCATTCTCTCTCCATGCCGCCCCCCAAAAATTTTCGCTGCCCCAACACTTCAACACTATTTTGTTTTATTTTTCTTATTAATATAAGAAGGCAGGCTGCCAGAGAACAACCCCCCTTTGGCTGGAATTTTCCTTTACCTACCCAAATCCTATAAAATGGCCCCACACTTATCTCCCTTCGCTGACTCTCTTTTTGGACTCAGCCCGCCTTCACCCAGGTGATTAAAAAGTTTTATTGCTCACATAAAGCCTGTTTGGTGGTCTCTTCAGACGGACGTGCATGACAGAAAACTGGTGGCCTGCAGCAGAATAGAGCTCCGTTTTACTTGCTAATATTCTAATAAATGACTTAACTACCAATATTTTAAAGTCAGAATATAGAGGCCGGGCGTGGTGGCTCACGCCTGCAATCTCAGCACTTTGGGAGGCTGAGGCCAGCGGATCATGAGGTCAGGAGAACGAGACCATCCTGGCTAACATGGTGAAACCCCGTCTCTACTAAAAAATACAAAAAATTAGCCGGGCGTGGTGGCAGGTGCCTGTAGTCCCAGCTACTCGGGAGGCTGAGGCAGGAGAACGTCGTAAACCCGGGAGGCGGAGCTTGCAGTGAGCTGAGATCACGCCACTGCACTCCAGCCTGGGCCACAGAGTGAGACTCCGTCTCAAAAAAAAAAAAGTCAGAATATGTACATTCACATTAGAAATCCAGACTTCCGTCCGAGCAGGGTGACTCACACCTGTAATCCTAGCACTTTGGGAGGCCAAGGCGGGCAGATTGAGCTCAGGAGTTTGAGACCAGCCTGGGCAACACGGTGAAACCCCATCTCTACTAAAATACGAAAGAAATTAGCAGGACGTGGTGGCGGGTGCCTGTAGTCCCAGCTACTCGAGAGGCTGAGGCAGGAGAATTGCTTGAACCCGGAAGGCAGAGGTTGCAGTGAGCACAGATCGCGCCACTGCATTCCAGCCTGGGTGACAGAGCAAGACTCCATCTCTACAAAAAAAAAAAAAAAAAAAAAAGGTAGAAGAAGAAAGGAAATCCAGACTTCTGGTTTTTTACCCCCCCAAAAAAAGAAGCAAAAGATCTAGGCACACATTCCCACAACACAGCAATAGGCTGGAGCTGAATGGGACTGCCCCTCCACCAATGCCTTCCTCTTCTAAGCTGGTCCTCACCTGGCCACTCATTCACAGCACTTGCCTGGCCCCTCTAGACATCTGAATCAATGACCCCTGTTATAGATCACAGGGGGGGATGTTCATTGCTTGTTCCTTTTAGAAACTGCCCTCTTGAATGAATGAACTTATTCAGGATTGAGTGCTGAATCTTTTCTTGGTCATATATTTTTAATTCACTTTTTTATTATTAAAGTCACACATTCCGGTCAGGTGCGGTGATTCACACCTGTAATCCCAGTACTTTGGGAGGCTGAAGTAGGCGGATCACTTGAGGCTAGGAGTTCGAGACCAGCCTGGCCAACATAGCAAAACCCCGTCTCTACAAAAAATTAGCTGGGTATGGTGGTGCACGCTTGTAATCCCAGCTACTCAGAAGGCTGAGGCACAAGCATCACTTGAAACCGGGAGGTGGAAGTTGCAGTGAGCCAAGATCTTGCCACTGCACTCCAGCCTGGGTGACAGAGTGAGACTCTGTCTCAAAGAGGGGAAAAAATCACACATTCTTGTGATGTATATGGAGAGAGAGAGAGAACAGACATACAAGACACAACAAGCCAGGCGTGGTGGCTCATGCCTGTAATCCTAGCACTTTGGGAGGCCAAGGCAGGTGGATCACTTGAGGTCAGGAGTTCGAGACTACCCTGGCCAACATGGTGAAACCCTGTCTCTACTAAAAATACAAAACATTAGCCGGCCATGGTGGCGGGCGCCTATAATCCCAGCTACTCAGGAGGCTGAGGCAGGAGAATCCCTCGAACCCAGGAGGCAAAGGTTGCAGTGAGCCAAAATCACGCCACTGCACTCCAGCCTGGGCAACAAGAGTGAAACTCTGTCTCAAAAAAAAAAAAAAGACGCAACAAAAGTCTTCTGCCACTCCCCTCCCAAGGTGTGTCCCCTTCCAGAGATTTATCTGTACCCATACAGACAAAAACATGCACGTTCCATGAGGCCTCCATGGGGGCTGGGATTTTTGTCAGCTATAGTCACTACTGAATCCCTGGCATCTAGAATAGTGCTTGTCACATAGGAGGTGATTAATAAGTAATTGGTGAAAGAATGAATATTTGTTCTGGAACCTGGAATTGGGTCACGAAGAATGAATAGGAGTTTTCCAGGAAAGGTAAAGCCATTCTCAGCAGAGAGGAGAGGAGCTGCAATCTAGGGAGGGATGTGTGAGAGCAGATGAAATATAAGCAGTTTGGAATGGCTGAGAAGTCGGAGTTGGGGGCTGGGCAGGAGCTGAAGCCAAAACTCAAAGGGCCTTCAATTCCCAACTAAGGAATGTGGCCTTTTCCCAGAACTTAATGGGATATTTCTAAGCATGGGAGTGACCAATGTGGATTCCTCTAGCTATGGTGAGGAGAAGAGATTGGAGTGGGGATAATAGGGAGACTGAATTCATCGTGATCAGGGGAGAGAAGGTGAGGCCTAAGCCAAGGAGTTCTCCACAGAGAAGAAGGATCAGAAGTCCCAGCCAGAGACTAAATCGGGAACTGATGCCCTGTGGGCAGCCAGGAAGGGAGAAGTTGAGGATGGTGCTCTGTGGGTGGAGGTACTCCACCACTCTCATGGCATGGAGAAGACTAGATCAGGGCTAAGAGATGGGAAGAGCCAGGGTTAGCTGTGGTGAAGCTGTGGTCAGAGCTGGAACTGGCATCCTTGGTGGAGAGGCGGGAAGAGGTATCTCTGCAGGAGATTATGAACTTCAAAGGGGGTCCCAGACAGAGCCTGTGACTGGTCCTTTGGCAAGAAGAAGATGAGCTATTGGCATCTGTGGTGGCCAAAGCCCAGCTCCAGGCACCCCAAGCACACTCACAGCTTAGCAGATCTCTAAGAGGATGTATAGCCTTGGGCAACTCACTTCTCTCTGAGCCTCAGTTCCCTGATCTGTGAAATGGGAATAATAAGTGTCACTCACAAAGTGGTTGTGAGGACTTGGACTGTAAAGCCACCTAGGAAACCACCCAGATCCATGGCGCAGCAGACAGGAAGTCTTCACCCACATCACACACTGTACAAACCCCATAGGCACACTGAAATAGTCACACACCTTATTAAGACCACCATTGGCAATGGTCCAGGCCCAAGAGCAACCCCCACCCCAACCTCTTTCACACGTCAAATCTGACTGAATCTCTCTATGTGTGACCTGAACAAGGTGTCCAGAGAGAGGTGAGTCAGGGCTGGGAGAAGAAGTGTATTAACTAAGGCAGTGCTAGCTGCAATAACAAATAGGCCTGACCTGAAAAATTTTTTGGTGATTCTTTTTTTTTTTTTTTTTTTTTAACTATTTTTACAAGGTTTGTGCATCTGTCAGGAGGCTCAAAAAATTTTGCTTCCTGCTTACATAACGGTCTGAAGCTGGTTTCCAGGTTGATGGGTGGCTTGCCTTTAGGCACTGATACACAGACCCTGCTTTTTCCTTCTTGTTGTTCCAGAATCCCCTGGGCCTCCTCATCTTCTCTATCCATCCAGCTGAAGGAGAAAGAGAGAGGGTGGAGGGCACACACTTACATCTTCAAAGCCTTGGCTCAAAAATGACACGTCATCCCACTCATTTTCAATTGGTGGGAAGTAGTCACATGGCCACATCTGACTGCAAGGGAACTTGGGATAGTAAAGGTAGCCATATGCCGAGGAAAAAAGGACATGAATTTGTGGTGGAGAGCTATTCAGTTTCTGCCATTGAAGAGTTCAGGTCACAACCCTAGAAGGGGCAGTGGGGCAGAGGGTAGAATAGGGAGAAGTGGGTATCACCTTGTTCTGACAGAAAGACTAGCTGAGGCTGGGCATGATGGCTCACACCTGTAATCCCAGCACATTGGGAGGCTGAGGTGGGTAGATTGCTTGAGCCCAGAAGTTTGAGACCAGCCTGGGCAACATAGGAGTCCCCATCTCTACAAAAAAACAAAACAAAACAAAAAAAACCTAGGCAGGCATGTTGACATGCACCTGCGGTCCCAGCTACTTGGAAGGCTGGGGTGGGAGGATTGCTTGAGCCCAGGAGGTCAAGGCTGCAGTGAGCGAAGATCTTGCCACTACACTCCACCACCCTGAGTGAGTGACAGAGCAAGACTCTGTCTCAAAAAAAAAAAGAAAGAAAGAAAAAGAAAGAGAGAGGAGCTCAAATCAGAATGGTGGGTGACTTGAGGGGTCTTAGCCCACGCTTAGAAGAAAGTACAAGTCCTTGTAGTGGGGACACGCATGTGTGAGAAAGAGGCAAACCAAGGACTCTAGCTAAAATTTTAAAAACTGGAGTTCATCTGGGGCTAAGTCAGGGCCAAGAGGGCAGGATGCCCACCCTTCAGCCAACACTACATGCTATCAAATTGAGTTTATGTCCCCCAAAATTCATGTGTTGAAACACTAACCTGCAAGATATTATTTGGAGACAGGGCCTTCTAGAGGTAATTGGGTCATGAAAGAGAACCCCTTAGGGCGGGATTAGGGATTAGTGCCCTTATAAGAAGAGACAGGAGGGAGCTGGTTTCCTTTATCTCCACTTGCTATCGTGAGGACACAGCAAAAAGACAGCTGTCTGCAAACCAGGAAGAGGGCCCTCTCTAGACACCAGATGTGCCAGCAGCTTGCCCTTGGGCATCTCAGCCTCCAGAAGTGTGAGAAATACATATTTGTTGTTTAACCCACCTGGTCTATGGTATTTTTGCTATAGCAGCCTGAGTTGACTAAGGCAGGATTTCTTTCTTTTTTTTTTTTTTTTTGAGACAGAGTCTCGCTCTGTCACCCAGGCTGGAGTGCAGTGGCCAGATCTCAGCTCACTGCAAGCTCCACCTCCCGGGTTTATGCCATTCTCCTGCCTCAGCCTCCCGAGTAGCTGAGACTACAGGCGCCCGCCACCTCGCCTGGCTAGTTTTTTGTATTTTTTAGTAGAGACGGGGTTTCACCATGTTAGCCAGGATGGTCTTGATCTCCTGACCTCATGATCCGCCCGTCTCGGCCTCCCAAAGTGCTGGGATTACAGGCTTGAGCCACCGCACCCGCCAGTTTTTTGTATTTTTTAGTAGAGGTGGGGTTTCACCATATTAGCCAGAATGGTCTCTATCTCCTGACCTTGTGATCCGCCAGTCTTAGCCTCCCAAAGTGCTGGCTTGAGCCACTGCGCCCGGCCATTTCTGAATAAGTATGAATGCGCTCAAGTCTTTGGCCACAGATGTACCTGATCCAGTCCCCTACCTAGGTAGGTGAGCGTGTGCATACCTGGTTACACATGTCACTGGAGTGTCAGAATACATGTGTCCTATGTTCAGGTGTGCCTGTCACATGCACCTGTTCAGGGAACTGGGCATGCACGTGACTATACACCCAAGTCCCCTTGTAAGGGAGAGCCCATGTGTTTATGACACGCATACCTGAATGTCTGTGTGTGCACAGCCATGCAGGCAGGTTATCCATCTGTCTGCACACCTGGCCACATGCATGGAAGGAGCCTGTAGGTGTCTAGGTCTAGAGGTACCCTGCATACCCACAGCTGAGGGGGAGAGGGCTATTAAGCACATGTTTGTCTGGCACACAGTAGGTATGAGATAAGTGTGTGCCGAGTAAAGTACATGTGTGGATACACAGGTCCCAGTGCACGTGTGTGCATGTCCACAGGAACGCCCCCAGGATGGACAAAGGTGCCTAGGTATGTTTACTCATGGTTCTGTGAGCCCAGGCATGAACTTAGAGTTCCCTGCTCCTGGCCAGACCAGGCTGGGCTCCTTGCTGGGCACACGGAAGCCTCTGCCTTGTGTTGGTGCCCGTGCGGGATGCTGCCAGGAGTGTGTTGGTGGCGTGTGTTTGTGCGTGAACGTGTGTGTGCGCGCGCGCGTGTGTGTGTAGGAAGAGGCATTCGCTCTCTTAGACCTTGCTTCTTTCTGTGGTTTGGTTTCTATAGAGACACTTCCTGTGGCAGAGAAAAGAGGTAGTGAGCGGTGTTTCAGGATGTGAGGGCCCGCAGGAGCCGAGTCGGGCTCTCTCTGCCGCCTGCCCGCCACCGTGCAAGCTCTGGCCGGCGCTGCCCACAGTCCCCATGGTGGGCAGCCCCCGCGGCAGGGACCCGTGATCTGCAGCGGCATGCCAGGGAAGCCCAAGCACCTGGGCGTCCCCAACGGGCGCATGGTGAGTGTGGGCTCTGGGCCAGGGCCACGAGGAGGGGGTGGGCACACCCAGGGTGGAGCCCAGGAGGCACACTGGCAGGGCCAGGCAAGAGCCCATGGGCTGCCAGCAGACGAGAGAAGTTGGGTACAGACAGCAGCAGGTGGTGGGACCTGGTGCTCTTACCCCAGGACCCTTCCAGATGGCCCAGCTGGGAGCCTGGTACAACCCGGAGGCCAGAGCAGAGTGGGCACAGGCTTCTGGTCCAGCCCCTACCTCTCTCTCAGCTGCTGCATCTGGGGCTGCATCCCAGGGTTGCAGGGACACCTGATGTGCTCCTTGCCCCCCATGCCTATCCCCACAGTGGCTCAAGCCCCTACATCCCACTCGGCCTGAGCCCTCTCCTCCTCACCCCCTGCTCCAGGTGCCCAAGGTCGGGTTAGTGGCAGCTCTTGCCGGGTCAGTGTCCTCTAGCCAGAGCTACTCCGGAGGCCTCCTGCCAGAACTAGCATTGTTTGGGCAGCCTGGGAAGGGGCAGCAGGGTCAGACCAGGTTGATGCAGCTTCTGCCTGTTCTATTCCTGAGCTTCCAGGAAGGGCTGAGCACTAGGATCCCCCTGGTTGCAGCTGTCCCACCTCCTAGCCCTCTCCCTGGCTGCTTAGCCCCAGATCAGAGCTGCCCTCAGAGGGCCTGGCTCTTCTCATTCATTCAGTAGATGGGGCAAGCTGTGCTGGACCTCCCTTCTCGCCCTAGGGTCCCCCCTCACTTGGAAGAGCCCCCCTTAACAACCTCAGGAAGGCCAGTGTCCTGGCCCACCACCAGGCCCCAGCCTAGTATCATGGGTCAAAGCCAGTGGCTCTAAGAGACCTAGGTTCCAGTCCTGGTTCTATTCTGTCTTACTGGAGAGAGGGGTCCTCGCCAGCTCTGTTTCCTCATCCATAAAATGAAGAGGTTGGAATGAATTTCAAGGCTTGTTGAGATGACTGAGTGAAATAATGCATATGAGGCCTTTGACCCATTGTGGGGGCTGCATAATTGTTAGCCTAGTGCCCCTACATTTTCAGCCCCAATTCAGAGATCTCCTGCCTCACCAAGAAGCTGAGGCTCCCCCATCACCACTCTTGCCCCTTAGTTCCCAAGACCTGCCTCTACCTCTTCTTCTTCCAGCATCTCTTTCCTGCCCAGCCCCGGGCTGGCTGACTGGGAGAGAGACCATCCTTCAAAGGCAGCCCAGCCCCCTGTCTCACTGTCCCCAGTACCGACCCCACCATGAAAGTGCAAAAAGAAAACCCGCCTCCCTTGCATTCCCACACCACAGGCATGACACTCGGCTCGTCCTTCCCTAGGCGTTCAGGCCAGGAAGACAGGGAGGCTGACCCCAGGCCCACCCCGGAGGGCAACTGGAGTGATGCTTCTGGGACAGTGCCTAGAACAGGGCAGCAGAGGGGCCCAAAGACAGACCCAGCCCCTGCCTCTTCTGTGTCAGCCTGTGACTTATCTACTCAAAAGTCACCCAGAGCAAGGAGGGTGCCCCCAAGGTCTGCCCCCACTTCTATCAAGCCCACAGACGCCCCGGCTCCTCTCAGAACTGTCACACACAGGTTTATCTTTGCCCTTCCTGGGCCTGTTCCAAACTCTCTGTGCCACCTCTTAGAATCGCGAGGGTCACAGATTGGCTGCCTGCTGGTCACTGAGTAGCTTCCCGTGGCTCTGCAGAGCGAGGGCAGGAAGGGCTAGACAGGCACTGGCATCTGAGGTAGGGATGTGGATGGAAGGGCACCTGGGGGACAGGTGTGTCTGGTCCCTCCATGAGTTACCTCCCAAGGGAGGCTCAGAGAAGTAAATGCTGTGCCAAGGCCAGCCGGAGAGTAGAACGTCAGCATCCGAACCCCCATAACTGCCTGGCCCCGGTCCTCCCCCACCTCTCCTCCCCTACCATCATTCCCTGCTGTGGAAGCTTCAGTTGTCAGCCTCGCCTCTCTGCCATTCAGCTTGTCAGGCAGTTGCAAGGAAACCTGTCACTTGGAGACATCTCCCAGCCCCCTTCCTAGGGATGTCTTCACACAGCCTCTTTACCACTTCATTTGTTCATGTACTTATTCATTCATTCATTCAACAACCCCTTCTTACTGCCTGCTTGGTGCTGCCACTGCCCCTATCCTAGACACTCCCAACCCAGACCCATCAGCCATAGTCCCTGCCCCTAGTCTGGCAAGGCACAAAAGACACAGGTGAAAATAGCAGGCAGTGGCTCAAGCCTGGAATCCCAGCACTTTGGAAGGCCAATGCAGGAGGATCGCTTGAGCCCAGGAGTTTGAGACCAGCCTGGGCAACATAGTGAGGACCCATCTTCTTTTGAATTAGCTGAGCATAGTGGTGTGCACCTGTAGTCCCAGCTCCTGGGAAACTGAGGTGGGAGGGTCGTTTGACCCCAGGAGGTAAAGGCTGTAGTGAGCTGTGATCACACCACTGCACTACAGTCTGGGTGAAAGGGCAAGATCCTGTCAATAAAAAAAAAAGAAGGATGGAAGGAAGGAAAGAGGGAAGGAAGGAAGGAAGGAAGGAAGGAAGGAAGGAAGGAAGGAAGGA